>NW_011255463.1:0-506 GCF_000146605.3 Meleagris gallopavo
CATTCACAGCTGTCAACCATTCTTCCACCCCTCCCCCCAAGCCTTTCCATGCATCTTGTGGAGCAAAGCTCTCCACATTCAGAATGGCAGAAAGTCTCCAACTAGGAAAACACTCTGATGCTCTTGTTTAGAGGCTCTAAAACATGCATTTCTCATTCAGGTTGCACATAATGCTAACAATTCAACTCACCAATGCTAAAACTGCTAAGCAGCTGCTTTTCTGACTGCAGCATCAGTGTTTCTAAAACCACCTGTCTCAGGACACTTAACCTCAGAGCCTAAATGTCCTCTAGACTTGAAGCTGAAGTGTGGGCATATCAGAAGCATTGTGTTTTCAGACATACCTTGCAATTTTCTTTCCCTTTCTGATCACTGGAATACAGTCCTCCATTAAGTTCTTAACAGCTGTTTCGTAGTCTTCATAGTCTTTGTCTCAAATGTAGGAACAAGTGGAAGTTCTCAGCGATGCTCCAAATCCAGAGAAGTCTAAGTCTGTTAAGCCCTTC
>NW_011255464.1:0-577 GCF_000146605.3 Meleagris gallopavo
GTCTCCAACTAGGACAACACTCTGATGCTCTTGTTTAGAGGCTCTAAAACATGCATTTCTCATTCAGGTTGCACATAATGCTAACAATTCAACTCACCAATGCTAAAACTGCTCAGCAGCTGCTTTTCTGACTGCAGCATCAGTGTTTCTAAAACCACCTGTCTCAGGACACTTAACCTCAGAGCCTAAGTGTCCTCTAGACTTGAAGCTGAAGTGTGGGCATATCAGAAGCATTGTGTTTTCAGACATACCTTGCAATTTTCTTTTCCCTTTCTGATCACTGGAATACAGTCCTCCATTAAGTTTCTTAACAGCTGTTTCGTAGTCTTCATAGTCTTTGTCTCAAATGTAGGAAACAAGTGGAAGTTCTCAGCGATGCTCCAAATCCAGAGAAGTCTAAGTCTGTTAAGCCCTTCCGACTCAGAATCCCACCAGGCATACAAAACTTCTGCATGTGTGTTAAGAGCTTTACTCATCAGCAAGCAAGCTTCCTTTCCTATTTGCATACAGGTGCTTTAATACAATATTGACAGCTTTTCAGCCCAGAGGTCTGGCATAGGTTTCACGTCTTGTGAAA
>NW_011255465.1:0-378 GCF_000146605.3 Meleagris gallopavo
GCATTTGCAGCTCCTTCTCGGTTTCCCAGGTGGGTCCCCGCCTCGTGGGCATCCTTGCCTCTTGCCTTGTGCTGAACGGTCGGCTTTTGCTCTGCTGCCTGGGTGGATCCATGCCCGGTAGCTACCCTTCCCTCCTCCTTGGCATGACTGCCAGTGCTTTGCCTTCCTCCAGAGAGGTGTTTTGTTCCGACTGGCAGCCACAGACTCCTTCTGGGCTGGCGACCCTGAAGGTGCATGTGTGGTGGAGGCAGCAGCATGCCCAGTAGCTACCCTTTCCTCCTTCCCCGGGGCACCGGGTGCCAAGATTTGGCCTCCTGCACACTCGGTGGTCATCTGTGCTTTGCCATGACCTTGTATTTTTTGCTATTTTCATTGTTG
>NW_011255466.1:0-497 GCF_000146605.3 Meleagris gallopavo
AGCAGGGCTCCCCCTGCTCCGTCCCCTCCCTTAAAAATGAGAAAAAGGAAGAAGAGCCAAGCCAAAGAAACCCAGCCATACCTTTCCTCTCACAGAGCAGGAGTTGCAACTGCGGTCGTCTCCTTGCTGAGACATGACCGCTGTCTCAGAGGAAGCTGAAGTTCCGAGGGCTCTCTCCACAGGAACTTCTCTGCTCTTGGAAAGAGCTGGCTTCACTCTTCCCGAGACTGCCTCGATCTCTGAAATCTCCTTTTGGACAGGAACCCTGCAGAAATTATCGACAAGTGAAAAAATCACGAGGAAGAAGCATTTCCCCAGCTTTCCTCTGCCCTGCGATTCGGTCCCTTGAGGAGGGCAATGTCTGGAAATCAGCTGGCTGCAAGAGCTGCCCAACGCCAGCTCCAGCTCGTGTCTGACTGCACGGCTTGTGTCAGCAAGTGCTCTTCTCCATCTCCTCAACAGCCCTCACCGAATCGTAGGGATGGAGTCTCAACAGG
>NW_011255467.1:0-525 GCF_000146605.3 Meleagris gallopavo
TGGCTTAGCTTCAAAGAGCTCATGTTTTGGTTTAAAATGTATGGGAAATCCAGGAGAAAATCTCCCAATTTTCTAAGTTCCTGGAGGTACTTGGTTTTGTTGTGGCATTTTTAGAAGGAGAGTAGGGGAAAAGCCCTCAGCCTAAAAAATTATTCTGAATGGTTTCCTTGCTGTTCTGGGGGAATGTACCTTGCTGTTTTGTGGAAATGCTCCTTGATTTTTCGGGCAGTGTTTGCCTGTTTTGGGCACTCTTGCTCTGTTTGAGATACTACTGCCCTGTTCTGGGCTCTGTTCCTTGTTTTGAGGGGTGGTTTGTGGTTCTGGGGCACTGTTTGTTGGCTGAGGGAACGATTCCTTGTTTGTTGGTTGTTGTTGTTTTTTCTCTGAAAGAATAACTTTAAAGCAGACAAGTCCCAGTTCAGCCATCTTGGTGTCTAAGATTTGTGCAGAAACTAGTCTTGAAGAGAGGAAGCACTGTTCTGTAATGTGTTAATTTCAGGGAGTGTGAAGAGGAGTTGGAAACTC
>NW_011255468.1:0-484 GCF_000146605.3 Meleagris gallopavo
AGGAAGTCAGCTGTTGTACAGCACGACACACTGACAGTTATTTCCTGACTCAGAGGCTCAGCATTGTCTCCTAAGACCTAAATTGAGTTCAGTGAAGCAACGAGAGGCTGCTGCTGCTTTAAGTTGGGTTTCTGTCAGTAAGAATGTGCTTTCTTGCTCAGTCTTTCTTCCCGTATCCATTCACAGTCTGCTTTCAACTATTCCCCTCTATTAACAGGGACAATGGATGTAATACCCTCGCTTCTTACCTGGTTGTGTCATTTTTATATTCTTTCTAATGCATTCCTTTTAACTGCCATATGAAAGCCATGTTTAATGCAGCTCTCTCCTTAGCTACTCCATGTTTTTCACAATGAAGATCTTCAAACAAGTGGACATCAGTTAGCAGAAGGCGTTCCTGCAGACCTGTGCCAACAGCCTGCCAAAATTGTCACAGCACAGCAGAAAAACAGCAAGAAAGGTGTTGACAGAAGCATGTAAGGCA
>NW_011255469.1:0-590 GCF_000146605.3 Meleagris gallopavo
TTGTACCTCCTTAGAGTTATGTAAGCCGCGCTGTCCCTGACTCAAATACTGACTTAGTTTCTCAGGATCCCACAGATGTTCAAGTGTAAAATCCCATGACACTGCGGGTCCCCTTGCTTTTAAGATCTTTCCTAAACCTCTCCATATTCCCTGCCAGTCAGCACTCTCTGGTTCTGGAGGAGACTCCTTCCCTTTGTAAAGGAATATAATCACAATCCAGGAAAACAATAGCGCGCCCATGAGTATTAATTCAGAATTCGAAAACCGTCTGACAAACCGATAAGGAAGCCTGGAGACTGGTCTGAACATTGTGCTGTTTGTAAAATTAGCCATTCCATCTGGGATGTGAATGTCAAAATTCAGACCATACCACATTGCATACAGGTACCATGCAGGTGTCTCCGTCAATGCCCTTAAGTAGTTATATATGAACATAATTCCACAACAAGTAATTATGGCCTTGACAATTTGCCAATAGGTTGAGAGTAACATGACGGTTTGTAAGCCTTTACTCAACACCCCACAATGAAAAGTGGGTTCATTGCTGGTGTCTATTAAAACAGGGGTTAATGAATTGAAACTGACAAGAA
>NW_011255470.1:0-588 GCF_000146605.3 Meleagris gallopavo
CTGATTACAATAAAGTTCTTGTGGTAAAGCAGCAAAGGTTTGAAAAACTGCAATACAAGGATAAAGGATTTAGAAGTCTTTCCATCTTTCTCATACCTTAATTTACCCTTACTTACTCCACTTAAATTTTTTAAAACAAGAGAGATGCAAGTGAGGTTTCAACATGGAATGTATTTTATTTTTATTTTTTAGATTTTCAGTACAGTATTAGGAGATCATTTAAATACTTTCAAAATATTTGGGGAAAAAAAACAACAAAAACAAAAAACAAAAACAACCAAACAAGGGCTTCAGTGAAAAAAGAAAACCAATCTCAACAGTGGGTAATAGGCAAGTATGTAATGACCTTATGATCCTTGAGTAGCACCCTCTAGACTGGTACTTAGTCAGGAATGTTCCTCTCCTTATTTTCTGGACTGTTTCATGAAGTTCTCAACTATAATGAGCAGCTGCACTTACAGGGAGGAGGAAATGTTTATATAAATGAGACACACAGAACCTCATTTTCCTTCAAAAAACTAACTTTTTTTTTTCTTATTCCCTACAGCTGCAGATCAGAAGGGCATTAGATAACAGCACAATCCCTAA
>NW_011255471.1:0-431 GCF_000146605.3 Meleagris gallopavo
GCCACGTGCTAAATGAAGTAAAGGTCAAATGATGGAGGCTTTTGGAGCACAATTGGAGCTATGGTTTGATCCCCATGTCTGTGCAAATATAACATTGGTAGGTGCTGCTGAGGCTGAGAAAAACTTTTATTTTTAGAGATCCCAAGAGCTTACTATTCAAATGACCCTACATTACATAGGGAACATAGGCCCTATTCTGGGCAACTGTTTCCAGCTTGTGCTGGATACCATCTCCAGACAACTGGGAGAAAAGGAGGTTATCAGGAGTAGTCAGCATGGGTTCACCAAGGGGAGGTCGTGCTCGACCAACTTGGTGGCCTTCTATGATGCTGTCACATGCTGGGTGGATGGGGGAAGAGCGGTAGATGTAGTCTACCTTGATTTAGAAAGGCATTTGATACTGTCTCCCACGACATCCTTATAACAAAGCT
>NW_011255472.1:0-468 GCF_000146605.3 Meleagris gallopavo
CTGAAGGATCAGCCAGCAGCTCTCCACAGAACCTGGAGCTGCCTAGGCACTGCGGTGTCTGCTGTGTGTTATGACATGTAGGTACACGGCTCATCCAGAAGTCATTCATCATATGTTACGGTGCTTAACATGCTTTTTAGGGTGTGGGTAAGAGGATGACTGAGGGCTGTGGGCATCAGGCTTTGGCTATTCCAGGGCCAGGCCCCACGCAGGACCTGCTGACCTTTGGGGTGCACTCTGGCCTGCTGCAAGATCTCAGGCTGAGTGCAGATGGAGGAAAGCATGATCAGGAAACCTTGGGTACATGTTCCATGGCTTCTTTTTCCCCGCTCAGGAACTAAAGCATGGACTTAAGGAAGTTGTGGCTTGGCAGTGAGGCTTAGCTAGGAAAAAAAATAAATAAAAATAGGTAATTTGTCTTGAAATCTTTTTTAAAAAAATAATATATGAACAAGAGGTGCCTATCAA
>NW_011255473.1:0-426 GCF_000146605.3 Meleagris gallopavo
AGTAGGGCAATTACTTATTACTAATTACTACAGTGTAATTAATCTCCTGTTAGAGGATCATAAAAAAAAATGTAAAAAAGTTTCAACTTCAGCATACTAGAAGACATTAATAAATACTGTAGGTACAAAGATAAGTCAAAATAAAAAAAAGTTGGTTTTTTTTTTAAAAAAAAGTATAGCATAGAGACAGTATAAAATTTCTGAAGACTTACCTGTGAAAACTGATGATTATGGAAGTAGATATTTGCTGCACTGAAATAAGCTAATGCATAGGTGGGGTCAACAGAAATTGCTTGTTGATAGTCCTTCATGGCACAGGATAAATACCCCATTAACTGATTGATGACACCCCGATTTGTTAGCAGTGGAGCAGTAGTAGTGAGCTAGGATGAGATAGTAGAGGCATCCTTATTCAGGGAAAATTTA
>NW_011255474.1:0-481 GCF_000146605.3 Meleagris gallopavo
TTAAAAGAAGAAACTGATATCCATCTGACTTAGCCTGAAGCAAAACTCTCAGTGATGGCAAGCCATGAGGCAAGCACTATGAGATAAGGGCTGTTGTAGGAAATGATCTCTTTTCCCTGCTGCGAGTTAAGATGCATATTTCAGATTCTAGACTGACAGAGTGTACCAGTGGTAAATGTTGCTGTTCTCTCTGAATGTCTTTACTCAAAAATCCCAGGGCCACGGAATGGGGAAAATCTATTCATGTGACAGAAAAAGGCTGATAAAATTTGTCTATGGATTCAATTTCACTGTTGATGCCAGTTAACTTAAAGCTATGTTTCTTCAGCAAATGACTTGGCTTAAAGAGAAAAAGTAAAAAAAACAAACAAAACAAAAAAAAAACAAAGAATTAAAATTAACAGTTAGGACTGAATGCCATCAGTCATGCAGTCATCCTCTATAACAAAAGGAGTGATGGGAGCATATCACCAGGATGAGG
>NW_011255475.1:0-362 GCF_000146605.3 Meleagris gallopavo
TTGTGTGTGTACCTGAGCTGGTGTCATGTAGCATGGGGAGAAAAGAGAATTAAAATAAGCCTAGGCACTGCTTGCTGAGATGCACGTTCTGACCTTCTCTGTCATAAAACCAGTACATGTCCTTTGTAGACTACAATTTGTAGATGAGAAGAAGAAATTAGAAAGGGTAGAGGAGCTTTTACAAGTCTACATTTATTTATCCTTTTTTGAGAGGATGGCATTTGATAGATGTGTCACTGTGGTGTTGCACAGTTATATTCTTTCCCTGTCTCAAAATACCGCATTAGTGATACCATGGCAACAAAGAAGTTGTCTTTAAAGGAAAAGAAAAAAAAAAAAGAAAAAAAAAAAAAAAAGAAAAC
>NW_011255476.1:0-369 GCF_000146605.3 Meleagris gallopavo
AAAAAAAAAAAAAACCTGTGAGTGCAGAGGTATTTTTGACACTGTCCACTTCAGAGTACTTAGTTTGTAGTTTAATACTACTACAGGATTTCATATACTTAGATCTAATTTAGATGAGGCCTCTCAGATTTTTTTTGTATCTTTAGTGAGGTCAGTATTTTAGCTTTTTAGCATTAATTTTAATCTTAGCATTTAAGCATAAAGAACTTGTCAGGCAGCATTTCAAAAAGCAGATAGCTGAGAGCTTGGAAATGAAGGACTTTGATTATTCAATGGTTCATCTGTTGTATCTTCACTGGAAGCATCTATATTTGGAAGCCACTTTAGTTAAACAGGTAATCCAAGAATATGCTGGAAAACTCAAATAGG
>NW_011255477.1:0-557 GCF_000146605.3 Meleagris gallopavo
CATGGTTTTTAGTAGTAATTCATAGTCAGCAGTTCCTTTTTGTAAGAATATTTCAGTTAATACGGGAGAGAATAGGTTTGACTTCACTGTCAGAAGCACACTTAGCAAGTGAAAGGACACTTAGGGATAGCTGACTTAAAAAAAAAAGCTCATTTTTACAAAATAAGAACAGCAATCTTCTGCCAAGTTACAGGAAAAAAAATGTTGGTGGTTTTTCAACTTCCTGTATGTGTGACTGCAAAACAGACAAGTTAAATCTATATAAGTAAGACACTGGCAGGCAGGGGGCTTGCTTCACTTTAATAACAATAATTAAAAAAAAAAGCAACTTTTAAATCCCTGAATATTGAGTATATGTGAGCACAGCCTGAGACCTAAGATCCATTCTGTTGCTTTGCTGTACACATTCACTGTTCTGCCTTTATTGGTATTGACTGAAAGTAAAGTTTTCCCTGCAGTAAAGGTCTCTGCAGATGTCACTGCACTGCGTTCTCGCAAGTTTGCTGTTGAATTAAGAGCAAAATGAGGCAACGTTTTCTGGCTTGCTACGTGCGTGT
>NW_011255478.1:0-522 GCF_000146605.3 Meleagris gallopavo
GTTGTTTAACCTGTACTGTACCTGCAGATATGTTTGGTGATACGTAATATTAGTGATATTATCTAATTTGTACATTTATTATCATGATCCTAAATTACAGGGACATTTTGGGTAGAATTGCTGTTTGTAAAGTAAGTCGATAGATAAGAACAGTGGGGCAGGGGAGCTTGGTATGAAATTGAGCATCTGGCCCAGTCCCAGAGGCAAAGAAAATAACAGATTTTGAAGGTGAAGGCAGAATCAGAATCAGCCAAAACACCTTGCTGTTTTACCAACTCCCAGGTCAGCGTATCTGGGCACCAGAGTTTGGCAGCTATATAAATAATTAAGGTATTTGTGTTTTTTTTAATGTCAATTTGGCTTGTAGCCAATTAGCTCAGATTTTGTGACTCACCTGAAAGGGCAGACTGCTATTCTTAGCTGAATTTGTGAAAGCAAAAGAGATACATTCACACAACAAGGCCACACTGCATAATCCGTAGGCCAGTAGCCTATGATCCCAAGGTAGGGTGCTTCATCGTC
>NW_011255479.1:0-656 GCF_000146605.3 Meleagris gallopavo
CTTCTGCATCTCAGCACCTATCCTGATATTCACCGAGATGTTTCAAGATGAGGAACCGAAGAATTAAGGAGGTTTATCTAGCTTCTATTTTAAAGCCTGCTTAGTTGAATAGAAGCACAATGATGACAGCATTCAATTAGACAGCTTCAAACTATCTTGCTCCAATCAAGTCATTAATGACAATATATTATCTTCATCTAAACCTATTACTATTTTCACCAGATTAAAAAAAAGAAATTGGATGAGAGTGGATATATATATTTTTAATTTATCCTTGTTATGGTAGTAGGCTACTCAAGGAAGAAGTAAGCTTTAATTTCTACATTTCATCCTTTACTTACCTTTCTAGGAGCCAGATTAAACTTTTCTGTGCCTTGCACTACTGCTTTCCACACCATTGCTTTCTTCTAATTTACTGCAAGAAAGAGAGAATAAATTCCCAAACTCAATTTTGAAATGCATGATGAGTACCATCATGCTTCCAGAATGCATCAAAGATGTACTTGGGTTTCTCACTTTTGGCACGTAAAGTTGTATGAAAAAAGTAGATTAAATATCACCGAAGTAACCAAAGTGGAAGAAGGGATCAACTCAATCCTCTTTAGAAACAACCTACAAAAGTTCTACACAGAAGTAATAACAGTGATAATGTTATC
>NW_011255480.1:0-486 GCF_000146605.3 Meleagris gallopavo
CTAAATGTGAGCAAGGACTGCTGACCATCTCTCCTTTTGTTTGTCATTTCTGAAGGTATGCACATTTAGAAACAGAAGATATTTATTGCAACTTCTTGCAAAGCCTTCGTAAAGCACCACATAGCCCGAGGAGCACAATAACAAAGGCAGTGTTCAAAGTCAAGTCTGAGTCTCGCCTCTATTTGTAGTCTAGTCGTTCTTTTTTTTTTTTACCTTTTTTCATACATTTGCTCCAGGATAGACAGAACAATGCCTGACATTTCCGAAGCTGCCATCGGGTCCCTTTAAAAGCCTGGCGCGCACAAAGTGCTTTGCAGATCCCCCAACTTAAGCCGAGTCTGAAGACCAAGAGAAAAATGAAGTTCTCCTTCTCCCCTCCACACAATAGGCTTGGGAGGGCCAGGCTTTCCCCCAGGCAATGTGATGCAGCAGGAACTATGACCTCACCACAGCGATGCTCACCTCCACCAGCACGCAGCCTGATTT
>NW_011255481.1:0-492 GCF_000146605.3 Meleagris gallopavo
CACAAGGATGAAAATAAAAAGATCACAGCTACAATGCTCAAAAAAAATACAAAGTTGGTTAAGATTTAAGAAGAAGCCAGGAAGCATTCAGTCAATCACCATTTAAACAGTGCAAGAAGGAAAACAGAGCAGGTAAGGAACAGCCGCACTACTGAGGTGGCATTCCTCTTGTCACATATTCACCAAGTCATATGCAGCACTAATGAAAAAGAAATAAAGATAACATTTTAATTTTGACACGAGCTACTTAGTACAGAATAGTACACTCCAGTGAAACTATAATCCACTGCTAGGCAGGCTATATGCTAGAACTGTTGTGCAAAATGAGTAAGAGGTGTCAAGTGCTGTACCCAAGCTTGCTATTGGGAAATTTGCTGTGTCGCCAGCATACCAGATCAATATTTCAGAGATCATTATCTCATCCCTTCTTCAGCCTATTATTTTTGGATTTTCTGCCAGAGAATGGGAACCACAGCAAGATGATACACTAGT
>NW_011255482.1:0-506 GCF_000146605.3 Meleagris gallopavo
ATCAAAACCATTTAAATGTTTGTACCATATTAGTGACCATAGTTAATATGGGAGTTCAGATATGTCTAGACAGTTCTGAAGGCAAAGCATTTATAGTAGTAATAAAGCTGAAATGCTAAGATAACTAAATGGTTGGGTTTCTTGAACAATTTATTCACCTACTTGAGTATTAAGGTTTATTACTTTTATATCATGGCTAATACTATTCAAAGTGGTTACCATTTTCCTTACAGACATCATGAAGCACTAAGCAGCAGCTATTTCATTTTAAAAAATGTGCAATACTTTTAGTCTTGACTCTTCTAATTTTATTTTTTAATTAAAAAAAGGGTTAAGTTCCCTAACTCAAGTATTTGCATACTCCCTTAAGCAATGTCTTACCTGTTCTGAGGACCATCACCAACCAAATACTCAATAACTCTATCCATAACTCCTCTTTCTCGAGGAAGAATAGGTCTCGCTAAAGGAGGGCCTGGAGGATGAAGACCTAGGAAGACATGAAATAT
>NW_011255483.1:0-377 GCF_000146605.3 Meleagris gallopavo
TTTTGCCAGAATATTATATATTGTCTCTTTGTCTTGGTCTTTTGTTCTGTAATATTTGTATAATGGCAAGCAATCATTTTGAAATTGCTGTAATTCCACCTGAGGAAGGCATAAAAGCCCCTGGTCCTGACTAAGACAGAAACCAGGACTCAAGAAGAAAGTAATTTTTGTCTCTTTTGGAAAGAGCAAGTCTGAAATTTAGGTAGTAGGTCCTTTCCTGCAAGATGTGTGAGATGCAAAGAAAAAGAAGAATGTGTGTGAGAGTTACTGGCTTGCCCCCTATCCCTTCCTTTTTTCAAAAGATTGGATGTGAATTCAATTTCATGCACTCAACTGCTAAAAAAACCCATAGTTTTTGGCTTTTTTTTTTTTTTTAA
>NW_011255484.1:0-529 GCF_000146605.3 Meleagris gallopavo
GCCTAGGCGCTCACGCACGTCCTCTTTCCTGACTAAAGGGAAGCCTCCCATTCCCCAGACCCTCTCACTAACCTCCAGGGTGTGGGAAACCTGAGGGAGAGCCTTTTCACTGAAGACGGAAGTAAGAAGGCATTCAGTATCTGCCTTCTCAGCACTCCCCCGTTACGAGGACCCCCCCCTCACTTAGTAAGGGGCCCACATTCTCCCTAGTTTCCTTTTGCTATTAACATACTTGAAAAGAAGCCTTTTTTATTATCCTTTCTCACTTTAGCCAGATTCAATTCCAGACGGGCTTTAGCCTTCCTCGTTGCATCCCTGCAGGCCCTGACTACATTCCTATATTCTTCCCAAGTGGTCAGACCCTTTTTCCACATTTCATGGACCTTCTTCTTTCCTTTGAGCTTGCGCATGAGCTCCTTGCTCATCCACACAGGTCTCCTGCCACCTTTTCCCGATTTCTTGCTCACAGGGACACACCGATCCTGAGCTTGGAAGAAGAGCTGTTTAAATGCTGACCAGCTCTCAGAGG
>NW_011255485.1:0-571 GCF_000146605.3 Meleagris gallopavo
TCACCGTTGATCCAGGTGAGCAGACCCTCAATGTCCACGATACCATCCAACACACCTGAGCTGGTCACCACTGCTAGAAATGAGTCAGCGGTTCAATTTTACTTACACAAAAATACACGTTGAAAAGCAGAGCTCAAGTCTTCTCTTTGGACAGCTGAACTCTCACCCATCATGAGCAGAGAGTGAGAAATCTTACTCAAAATCCACAACCACAAACGACGCTTCCATGCTGATTGCATTGCATGCCACAGAACGGCCAAAAACCTCCATCAGCTGAGTACTGGCAGAAAATGAGAGCACACATTTTTAGCATTTCATCATGAATTCAAAGAATAGTCTCAGTTTACTATTAACTTGGTAAGGGGAAAAAAAACTCTACTATACATATATACATTAACCTGTAAGTTGCCAGGCATCAGTTTTGAATGAAGAAAAGCCACGTTTGACATCTGCTTCTATAGCAGAGTCCATCTGACATTTAAAAATTATTTCGTTGAGGTTTAAAGACATTCCACTGCTTTATCTTTAAGAAGCATTTCATGATATGCATCGAATTTGGCTAGCCAGCAGA
>NW_011255486.1:0-501 GCF_000146605.3 Meleagris gallopavo
GCAGCTCGTGGAATGCCGCTGGACAAATCGGGCCGTGCGCTCCTTGTCAATCTCTAATTATGACTGTTTTTAATTGACTACGACCAAAGTTGGAGCGCCGAGTTGGGCGGCACTCGGAACGCTGCCCTGTGACACTGCGCACTGCAGCCGCTGCCTCCTCTTCCTCTCAGTCCTTCAGCTGCAGCTTCTGCATCATCTCCACAAGGCTGTTCATTGCGGAGCGCTGGAAGGAAACCAGGCAAGTTTGATTTCCTCAAACACACAGCTGGGTGTTTTCTATGACATCGCTTGCCTTGGGATTCTGCAATATCTTTCACGTCTGACAGACGGAGGCACTGAGAACAACAAGAGCCGTGTCTGTGCTCACCATGGACTCACCTCAGCAGCAGCAGCAGCTCTCACAGAAGCCTTCTTCAGTTGCACTCTTCTCTCTTTTCATTGTCTTCTTGCTATAAAGCAGGAATAAACGGAATTCATTTGTCAGCAGCAAAACTGCAGAAA
>NW_011255487.1:0-452 GCF_000146605.3 Meleagris gallopavo
GCAGAGCCTCAGGGCCCTTCTTCCCCTGATGGCTTTCTGCCCAAGATTCAGCTGTGAGCTCCTCATCCTGTGGCAGCTGAGAACAGGATTCTCTGCTCTCGAGCACCACGACACAAACTTCTTTCGTTTCATAGTGCAGAGTGTGAATGTGAGTATATTGATCAAGCAAGATGCCATACAAGTGCTGGGACCTTCAGTCATGTCAGCAGGTTTGGGGAGAAAGAGGCAACGCAGTGTTGGTGATCTCCACATCTTCCTGGCAGTGGAATGTATGTTTAATTTTCTGCAGGAAAACGCTTGTGCCAAATGACAAAGGCAAGAACAGTTCCTGTAGAATGTCTGTGAGAAAGCAGCTCGTTGTCAGCTGGAATCAGGAGTTATTTCAGCCCCCATGGGCTGATCTGGAGAAAGGCTGTGCCAAGGTATTACAGATATCTTCTGATGTGTCTGAA
>NW_011255488.1:0-510 GCF_000146605.3 Meleagris gallopavo
TTCATGCTTAGTATTTTATTTCAGTACTTGCTTGCTGCTGTCACCTGTGGTAAGCTAGCTGGATAAACCTCGATTGGCAGTTCCTCAGGTGTGCTACTGGCTAATTCTCACTGATCATTAGAAACAGAAAGTTAATTCTGCTGGGAATTTAGCCATCTTCTGCATCTCCTTCTTCTCCTGATCTCTGCCCTACCTCCGTTTGACACAGATACACATTCAGAGTCTAATACTTTGACTCACATGAAAAGGAGAGCCAAAAGAAGGGCAAAATGATTGAAGTGGAGACACAAGTTACCCAGCTGTTACGTTGAAAAGGTCGAGTTTCCACCTTAGCAGCTCACCTGCTGCTGTTGTCACAACTGCATTGTCCACTTGAACTGCGGGCTTGGATGGGACCTTGTGAACAGCACTCTGTTGGCAGACTTGGGAGTGTTTTCCCACAGGTAGTTATCCCTGGTCAGTAGAAGAAGAACAGAATTCATACATGTGTGCACATATTATAAATATATA
>NW_011255489.1:0-575 GCF_000146605.3 Meleagris gallopavo
TCCCTCTTCTGTGCTTCCCTTTTCTGCTCTTCTCTTCAGCTACACTTCAGCTCCTCTCCCTCAGTGTTAGCCACTCCTCTTCTGCTCTTCTGCTGTTCTTTCTCCCTTGTATCCTCCCTCACTCCTGCATCTGTACTCCTCTTCTGCTTTTCTTTCTTACCTGTATCCTCTTTTGCTCTTTTTCTCCCCACATCCCGAGTGCCAGCATTACGGAGTCAAATATTTTTTGATGCCAATTATCACTGTCTTTATATCATGGACTCTTCGTCCAGCCTTTGATGTATCCTGGGGCACTGCATTAAATCTGAGATGTCAGCAGACCTGCTGGATGCTTTGCTTGCCATGGGTGAGTGCTGTGCTTTTGCACATGCATTTTCATCGTGGCAAACAGAGTGGGGTTTTTTTGGGGTCTTTCTGAAAGTTCTTTTTGTTTTGGTTTGGTTGGCGGTGGTTGCGGTAGCTAATGGCAATACCATTCCCGTAGTGCAACAAAGGAGATACCTGAGAGAACAGGAGAGTCTTGAGTGCAAAGAGGGACTGATGGCAGTGCTCTATGGAAGGAATAGAGAGGCCGA
>NW_011255490.1:0-568 GCF_000146605.3 Meleagris gallopavo
GGTGATGCATGAGCATTTCTTCCTGCTGGACAAGCCTTTTAGCTGTCTGTGACAGGGAACGGGAGCGAGATATAATGGCACAGTGGGGAAAGAACTCTCTTAGCAGAGCTTTTTGCAATGTCCTCTTACCTCGCCGGAAAAGCCTGGGAGCTCAGAGTAGGCAGCGCCATGTTTGAGGGACAGACCAGCCTGACAGGGAACAGGTTTTGCACCTCCACCTGCAGGGGGAAGGATCCTACAAGGTCAGAAAAAACACCTCCTGCCAAGCAGCCTGCTTGGTAGGATCCTGCTGAAGGGGGACGGGCTGGGAACTACAAGCCGCCTTTTTCAGTCCCTGCTTGTGACGCTCTGTACGTCAGATGTCTCCCTCTGGGTACCCAGACTTTTCCAACGCTTTCCTGTATCTGTCTTCCCGCTGTCAGCCAGCGTTTCATTACAGCCATGGCACAAGCAGACGTGAAGGACCACAGATGTTGGTAGAAAACACCAACAGGAAAAACTGCGCATAGTTCTTCCTGCTCCTGTGAGAATTTCCGTGCACATACATGCATATAAGTTGTTGCCTTTT
>NW_011255491.1:0-496 GCF_000146605.3 Meleagris gallopavo
TGCAAAAAGAAATTACAAAATCCCATGGTTCTGTGATTCTGAATGCAGACCCTATAGCAAGGCCAATGTGATACTAGAAACTTGATCAGCAGCTGATTTTCTGTAAATAATTTCTTGACGAAAACGGGACCTGGTCAACTTAGGACATGACCTTTAGGCTGGATAGCAACTCCCAGAGGAATCACACAACCACTGAGGACGCTTGGCAAGAACCCCATCTCCAAAGAGCTCATCTGTAATCAGTTTTTAATCGGTACAGCAGTTATTGGAACAGGCGCGCGCTTCCTGAGATTGGAATGTTCACAAGTTGCTTGTCTAGAACCTGTGTGCTCCAGCTCTTCTGTGTGCATGCTAGGAGCAGTGATCCCCCCCTGCACCCAGTGCTGCAATGAAGGCACGTCGGCTTTCTAACCAGTCATTTGGAGTGGCAAGTTTAAGTCATGGATTTTGCTGACAAAGTGAACATCCATAAGACCAGGTGGCTACGTAATGCAAC
>NW_011255492.1:0-464 GCF_000146605.3 Meleagris gallopavo
TGTTCAGAGTGCACAGGAACCTCATGGCAGCTCTAAACGCTCACAAGGGAGGCATGAAGACAGACTGAGAATCAGGACAGCAGATCTTGGTGGGATAGGGACAGAAAACAGTCACTCATTGAAACAGCAGACTGGAGAGAAGGAAAAAAGCTTTTCAAGCACTGAACAGATTGCCCAGAGAGAGCACGCAGCCTCCTCCTTGGGAGAGGTTGAGGATGAAAGGGAAAAAAGCTCTGAGAAACTTGGTCTCAGGATGCTCGGAGCAGCAGGTTCAGGCACAAACCTCTACAAGTCACCTCCATTCCAAGTGACTGTCTGAGCCCATGAATCCAGCAGCTTCTCAGCTGGAAGCCAGTTCCTTCCAAAAAGAATAGACAACGCTTTCTTTTTCACAGGGGAAAGGTTCTGCAGATACAGGCATTTCGTAAGATGCCCAGGAAAATGCTTGTGCTGTAATCATTTGC
>NW_011255493.1:0-633 GCF_000146605.3 Meleagris gallopavo
GAGCTGGTCAGCATTTAAACAGCTCTTCTTCCAAGCTCAGGATCGGTGCGTCCCTGTGAGCAGGAAATCGGGAAAAGGTGGCAGGAGACCTGTGTGGATGAGCAAGGAGCTCATGCGCAAGCTCGAAGGAAAGAAGAAGGTCCATGAAATGTGGAAAAAGGGTCTGACCACTTTGGAAGAATATGGAATAAGGAATGTAGTCAGGGCCTGCAGGGATGCAACGAGGAAGGCTAAATCCCGTCTGGAATTGAATCTGGCTAAAGTGATAAAGGATAATAAAAAAGGCTTCTTCAAGTATGTTAACAGCAAAAGGAAAACTAGAGAGAACGTGGGCCCCTTACTAAGTGAGGGGGGGGTTCTGGTAACGGGGGATGCTGAGAAGGCAGAGATACTGAATGCCTTCTTTACTTCCGTCTGCAGTGAAAAGGCTCTCCCGCAGGAATCCCACAGCCTGGAGGTTAGTGAGAGGGTCTGGGGAATGGGAGACTTCCCTTTAGTCAGGAAAGAGGACGTGCGTGAGCGCCTAGGCAGTACTGAGGTCCACAAGTCCATGGGACCTGATGGGGTGCATCCAGGTGTGCTGAGGGAGCTGGCGGAGGTCATTGCCGAACCGCTCTCCATCATTTTTGAGAG
>NW_011255494.1:0-502 GCF_000146605.3 Meleagris gallopavo
CAATTCACACAAGCAGTAATTCTGCTTGGAAACTATCAACACTAAGAAGATAGTGGGAAAAAGCTATTTGTTTACATCAGTGTTGTCATTTGCAGAAGTCAAAGCATTTCATGTTCTGGTGTGCTCAAGAAGTTTCCCAGAATATATCAACCCACTGGAGTTAGGCAATTTATTTGTCTGGGGGAACAAGTCAGTTTTCCCTTGCCTTAAAGCAAAGGCTGCAAATGGTTTCACTTTGAAACACTAAGTGACACCACTGCATCTCCCAGACAAGATGTTTCAGGAAGATTTAATTTTGTCAGCTACTGACAGACCTGAGGAGCATTCATCAACCATCTTCATTCGGTAGTGCTTTCTTTCAAGAAGATAGGCTTTGTGTCCTTTCTGTTCTTCTGGCAACCTATCATCATTCACAATCTCCTCTGCCTTCCTTTGGCAAGCTAAGCAGCAGCATTTGGATGAATAGAATCAGTTGGAATGCAAGGAACGAAAAGCATTTGGG
>NW_011255495.1:0-496 GCF_000146605.3 Meleagris gallopavo
TTTGCAGAAGTCAAAGCATTTCATGTTCTGGTGTGCTAAAGAAGTTTCCCAGAATATATCAACCCACTGGAGTTAGGCAATTTATTTGTCTGGGGGAACAAGTCAGTTTTCACTTGCCTTAAAGCAAAGGCTGCAAATGGTTTCACTTTGAAACACTAAGTGACACCACTGCATCTCCCAGACAAGATGTTTCAGGAAGATTTAATTTTGTCAGCTACTGACAGACCTGAGGAGCATTCATCAACCATCTTCATTCGGTAGTGCTTTCTTTCAAGAAGATAGGCTTTGTGTCCTTTCTGTTCTTCTGGCAACCTATCATCATTCACAATCTCCTCTGCCTTCCTTTGGCAAAGCTAAGCAGCAGCATTTGGATGAATAAGAATCAGTTGGAATGCAAGGAACGAAAAGCATTTGGGTAACACAAGTTAGGAACCAGCCTCGGCAAGGTTCTGGTATGAAACCATATGCTTCATAGCTTCAAATGCTCGGAAAGCGT
>NW_011255496.1:0-531 GCF_000146605.3 Meleagris gallopavo
TAAGCAACAGCATTTGGATGAATAAGAATCAGTTGGAATGCAAGGAACGAAAAAGCATTTGGGTAACACAAGTTAGGAACCAGCCTCGGCAAGGTTCTGGTATGAAACCATATGCTTCATAGCTTCAACTGCTCGGAAAGCGTCATCAGTTTTGCCTTCAACTGCATCCAGCACTGCAAATGCTACATGAGCCTCTTCTTCATAGGCTGCAACCTGAAAGACCTACAACCAAAGCAGAAGACAATTCATACCTAACATATAGATGGATACTTAATCAGCTGGGGCATGCCAACATCCAGGAAGTAATCGGGTAGGAGGAGGTTAATGACATTACTCATTTTCCTCTTTTGCAAGAAAGTTGGTGTCAAGGGAGTTCAGTGTTGTCCAAGCAGATAGGACTAAGAACTAAGAAAAGTTCTACAAAAAATACCTTTCCCCTTATCAGATACATTCTGATACTACCAAGTCTCATTGTTAGCACGGTGACAAAAAAAAAACCCAAACCAACAACAACTACAATAAATTAATCAA
>NW_011255497.1:0-574 GCF_000146605.3 Meleagris gallopavo
TCTAGGAGGAAAGCAGTGTTGATAACACACCAATGCTTATAGTTCCTGCTAAGCATGCTGCACAGGGCCAAGCCATTTTCAGCTGAGGATCCAAGGAGCTGGGAGGGAACAGAATTAGGACAGCTGACTTCAACTGGCCAAAGGGGTGCACTGTGACATCGTGCTTAGCCATCTTCTGGGTGAAACCAGAACCGTAAGCTCGTGTACCGACACATAACCCTCCTTTCTCTAATCTTACATTGATCAATCTGCACCTGAATGTCCACACTATGGAAATATGTGAAGAGAGGATCATTCCGTTCAGGAATATTTTTGTTCTTTTTGATTGTTTCCAAACTAATCAAAACTTTCTTCCAGTAATAGACACGTTGCCCAGTGCATTCCCTCTGGTCACAGAAAAATTTCAGGCTAGCACCCTGTTGAGGAAAAGAAATAGAAGCTACCTCAACAATTCAAATCAAGTCTTACTAACACTTATTCTTTCCTGGTTTAGTTGTTTTCTTGAAAATTCAAGAATTGTTCTCTCACACCTGTGATAAATTTCAGGAGGGCTCTCTCTAGAGTTATCCGAAGT
>NW_011255498.1:0-493 GCF_000146605.3 Meleagris gallopavo
ATTCAAGAAGCCAGTCTGTTATTAGTGAGAAAAGGTCCGGACCAAAAAGGGAGGAAATAAGAAAGAGAACCAGAAAGATCATAAATGGGATCCCTTAGACAACTTCCCCCCCTTCAATTTCAAAAGCACTGCAAGTGGCAGTGATCTCTACAGAGTAAGAGAGCGGCCGTGCTGCTGATCTGTGCAGGGTCCTGGAGAGAGGATGCACATTCTATTACTGTATTACTGAGGGAGTTGGAGCAATGTGAATGGGACCTGGAGAATTTTTCCTTTCTCTAACACTAACCTTACTAATACTTCACTTTATCCTCTTAGGGCAGTCTCCTTAGGTCAAAGGGAAATAGGGTATGCTGATGTCTGTTGTTTTTACGAGAAGAAAAGTTAGGAGTTTCAAGAATTCCTTAATTGAGGATTCTGTAAGTGTAGTAGAACAATTAGATCAATTTCTAGGGCCTAATTCATGGATGGAAATGATGTTATCACTGATATGTTG
>NW_011255499.1:0-434 GCF_000146605.3 Meleagris gallopavo
CTGGCACTGATTCTGCACATGCTGACAAGTACTTCTGCATTAGACGTGATTTCATCTGACAGATGCTGTAAGAAATCACCACAGCACCACCACGTTCCCATGTACACACAGGGATAAGACTGCTTCCTTGAGAGAAAAGGGCAAAATCAGCCGCATGAAATGTAGTTCACATCTTTGACCACATGGAATTTTCCCACATGGAATGACTTCTCACTAACTTTCCTACTCCTTGGACAGGTTCTTGTGCCAACAGGTCCCAGTGCCCAGAGGCAGCAGATGCCCAACAGCAGCTCCATCAGCGAGTTCCTCCTGCTGGCGTTGGCAGACACGCGGCAGCTGCAGCTCCTGCACTTCTGGCTCTTGCTGGGCATCTACCTGGCTGCCCTCCTGGGCAACGGCCTCATCAGCACAGCCGTAGCCTGCCACCACCGCCT
>NW_011255500.1:0-517 GCF_000146605.3 Meleagris gallopavo
GAAAGAAATAAATAGATTAAAAAAATGTAAAAAGATGAAAAAGGAATGAAAAAAGATGAAAAAGGAGAAAAAAGAGATCCCTTAGGCACAAAATCCTGAACGCGTCTGGGACTAAGAGTGGATCCAGCTGTGCTGAGGAACCTTACCTCTGTGGTTGGAAGAGTTCAGACAGCCATGGGGTTCGCTCTGATCCTCACGACACAGCAGGAGAGCTGTGTGCTGTAGGTGTGTGTAACCTGTCCTCTATGTGGAAAACAACCAAGTGCATCCAGCCATGTCCAGTCTTGTTAAGTCACTGTTACATCTACTACAGCATATCTATGCTCATCAAAAAATGCATTCCTGCCTCCCCCTTAGGAGTGTATATTGTAGCTGTATCTATCTGTTGGAGGTTGGTGGAGTCTGCATGATAGCAACTAGGGACACTAACTGTGATAAGATTCATGGAGTGAACGCCACTCCCAAATTCTTACGCGAACGGGCTCATGACACTGAGAGCCCATTAAAACTGAGAACA
>NW_011255501.1:0-595 GCF_000146605.3 Meleagris gallopavo
GGAAAAAGAGATCCCTTAGGCACAAAATCCTGAATGCATCTGGGACTAAGAGTGGATCCAGCTGTGCTGAGGAACCTTACCTCTGTGGTTGGAAGAGTTCAGACAGCCATGGGGTTCGCTCTGATCCTCACGACACAGCAGGAGAGCTGTGTGCTGTAGGTGTGTGTAACCTGTCCTCTAGGTGGAAAACAACCAAGTGCATCCAGCCATGTCCAGTCTTGTTAAGTCACTGTTACATCTACTACAGCATATCTATGCTCATCAAAAAATGCATTCCTGCCTCCCCCTTAGGAGTGTATATTGTAGCTGTATCTATCTGTTGGAGGTTGGTGGAGTCTGCATGATAGCAACTAGGGACACTAACTGTGATAAGATTCATGGAGTGAACGCCACTCCCAAATTCTTACGCGAACGGGCTCATGACACTGAGAGCCCATTAAAACTGAGAACAAGGGACCATCAGGAGCCATCGAAGGATGAGAGGGGGAAAAGGTATTATCTGCAAAATGCCAAGGTTGGAAGTTACATATGAAGCAAGGGAGAACGGTAAATAAATGGAAACAGGGAAGCAGAACTAAGCAAATATACATATATA
>NW_011255502.1:0-340 GCF_000146605.3 Meleagris gallopavo
CAAAAATGCATTCCTGCCTCCCCCTTAGGAGTGTATATTGTAGCTGTATCTATCTGTTGGAGGTTGGTGGAGTCTGCATGATAGCAACTAGGGACACTAACTGTGATAAGATTCATGGAGTGAACGCCACTCCCAAATTCTTACGCGAACGGGCTCATGACACTGAGAGCCCATTAAAACTGAGAAACAAGGGACCATCAGGAGCCATCGAAGGATGAGAGGGGGAAAAGGTATTATCTGCAAAATGCCAAGGTTGGAAGTTACATATGAAGCAAGGGAGAACGGTAAATAAATGGAACAGGGAGCAGAACTAAAGCAAATATACATATATATATATATA
>NW_011255503.1:0-519 GCF_000146605.3 Meleagris gallopavo
GGGGACATAATAGAATACGTTTATCTTCTGCCTCAATGATTTTGCCTCATGAGAAGTGTTGGTTTCACAACAGAATACTTTTTCTTTTGCCTCAAAACGTGCATGGACATTTTCATTGGGTTCTACATAGATAGTTTTTAAAAGTTGCTCACTATGGCCTAATAAGCAATGGAAATGATCCAAACTGGGGGTAAGTGCATGGAAGTGAGTCAAAGGTTTCAGTGATGAAGCTGGTGTGGAAAAAAAGAGGAAGAAGTAGGTGGGCACTCGATTACCGTGAATACCACTGAGCATATCCAAAGGGATATGCACATATCTTTGAGACCTTGAAAAAGAATGAATGTATATACCAGTGTACTGCATATGTATGTCTTAACTGTATAAATGTAGAACCTGAGCTCTGAAAGGGTATGCTTGCTTGTCAAGTTGCCCGACGTGCATCATGAGGAATAAAAGGATATTGCTTTCTAACACCAACATAGGAGTTAGAGAGTTTTCTTCCTGGATTTCGGATGACAA
>NW_011255504.1:0-585 GCF_000146605.3 Meleagris gallopavo
AAAAGATGAGCTTATCTACACGAGTGTCTTGTGCTGCTTTATCTTCCACAGAACAGCAAATCTGCACAGCCTGCACCTGCCAAGAAACTTGCTTCCGTGGATTGAAAAGGTTTCAGACCTTCCCTACAGGGTAATACCGTTGTCAAGAAAGTCATAAGACCCACACTGAGAACTGTGCCCTTTTCTGTGAACTACCAGAAAACAGCGACAGCCACATAAACTGTAACTGTCTTTGCCACGTCAGTGACTTCCCATCAGCAGCCCAAGGCAAAACCCCAGGCTGTGAATTTACACAGCTCTCATGCTGATCTGCAGTGAAAACTCTGTCTCCTGTATCTGGGAACCATCAGCAAAAGGCTCTGATGAAAGTAACCCCAACTGGAAAAGTGAAATATTTTCTGCGATTTCCACAGGCTGTAGCTGTGAATAAAACACAAACCATCGAAGCATCCCCTAGTTACAGGTTTCGTGACAGAGAAGTCTCTCATTCCGGTTTTGAGGCAAAGAGCCCTTCAAGCTGTTACTCAACCTAACAACTCAGAATCAGAGCTCTGTACCCATGTCTGTCGCCCCGCAGTACACGGT
>NW_011255505.1:0-556 GCF_000146605.3 Meleagris gallopavo
ATCCGATAGACTATCAACACCCTTGCTAAGTCATTTCTACACCTCCAAGTTGGGAAGATGTATTGTCCTAAAAGAAGGAGGACGACTAATAACACAAGAGTCAGTTTGAACGCAGACACACAAACACAAGGACTGAGCCTCATCACACGTTTCAGTTTGACTGAGATCTGCTACTAAAGAGTCACCTAATACAACAACTTGAGTAAGCTAAAGGACACTAACACAGTACGTGGGCTCCTTGCAGAGCACCAACCCATTTCCGTTTGGATGCTCAACACTTCTGGTATCTCAGGAGTTTCAAGAGGGAAGTGACGGAAGGTCCTCTCACACAACTCTGTTGGGCAGAAGGAAATTACACCCCTTAGATGCATTTACATTATTTACTTGAAAGAGGACCATTGCAAACTGAAAGTAACAAACAACTCGATCATTAATCTATATCACAAAGGATAAATGTGGTTCTTCATCAAGCTGGAACTGCAAGTCCTGCTACTGTGAGCCAACTCACTCTACAGTACGTTCAGACCTTGCATTCAGCGTACTGCAGCTCACCTTA
>NW_011255506.1:0-479 GCF_000146605.3 Meleagris gallopavo
TGGCTCGTCAGGAATGAAATCGGGGCTATGTAGCATTTCCACCACAGCATATTCTCTTAAATAACAGATGCCTTCTTCCATATCAGCCCATTTCTTTTTCTCAGGCATCAGATCATCTTTGAAGGGGTATCTTTCTTTTACAGCTAACAACATCCGCTTCCAGAGGGTAAAGGCCTGGTTCTGGCATGTACTAATACCTCTGTCAATGGCTGAGTCCCTAGCAACGCCACCCAGTTGGCGAGCTTCTCTACTATCCAGCCACACACTGTTGGCCCCATTGTCCCAACATCGAAGTAACCAAGTGGCAATAGGCTCATTTGGGTGACGTGAAAAGTCTTTTCTCAGACTTCGAATTTCATTCATTTTCAGAGATCGATCAACAATGGTAACGATATCTTGCTCACCTCTTACTCTTTCGGGACTTTCTTGTTGCCCTCATTGGCGCCGGTGACCGTGGTCTTACTGACGGGCCCCTCCCC
>NW_011255507.1:0-469 GCF_000146605.3 Meleagris gallopavo
ATCAGATCATCTTTGAAGGGGTATCTTTCTTTTACAGCTAACAACATCTGCTTCCAGAGGGTAAAGGCCTGGTTCTGGCATGTACTAATACCTCTGTCAATGGCTGAGTCCCTAGCAATGCCACCCAGTTGGCGAGCTTCTCTACTATCCAGCCACACACTGTTGGCCCCATTGTCCCAACATCGAAGTAACCAAGTGGCAATAGGCTCATTTGGGTGACATGAAAAGCTTTTCTCAGACTTCGAATTTCATTCATTTTCAGAGATCGATCAACAATGGTAACGATATCTTGCTCACCTCTTACTCTTTCGGGACTTTCTTGTTGCCCTCATTGGCGTCGGTGACCGTGGTCTTACTGAGGGCCCCTCCCCTGGACTTAGGGGTGCTTCTTGTGGATCTTGGAGCCACCCCTCTGGACCTCTGTCCTCTTCTTTCTTCTCTTCTAATTGAGTCGAGATTCGTTTCATTT
>NW_011255508.1:0-483 GCF_000146605.3 Meleagris gallopavo
GTCCTGTGAGTGCTGCAGCACGCTGGGAAGCATCCAGAGCACACTGGGAATCCTCAGCTGGGCCAGTTCTGCAAAGATCCTGTGCGCATCACCTTCATAGAGGAGGCTCGCACCAAGGGAGCCTTCCCAGAAAGGGAAAAACACCAAAGCAGCAAAACACCACAGCAAGATCTGCTGGGGAAGGGGGGGAGGCCCTGAGGCACGGCGGCTCACACTCCCTGGTCTGTTTCGTCCCTCTGATTATGACTGCTGACTGGTAGTTCAGGCCGGCAGCCATGAAGTCGCCGAGAGAAGCCTGTGGGCTGTCAAACGGGACTTTGAGGCACTGGCGTGGTGTCACAGCTCCAGCTCGGTGCAGCCCGGTGCTGTGACTAAGAGGGTGGAGGGACAAACGGAACCCATGAACCAGGAAAGGGGGAAGAGAGGTAGTGAAAAGGTAGGGAGAGTGGGCCTAACGAACAAAACAGACGGCAACGAGCTCAG
>NW_011255509.1:0-454 GCF_000146605.3 Meleagris gallopavo
GGCTCGCACCAAGGGAGCCTTCCCAGAAAGGGAAAAAACACCAAAGCAGCAAAACACCACAGCAAGATCTGCTGGGGAAGGGGGGGAGGCCCTGAGGCACGGCGGCTCACACTCCCTGGTCTGTTTCGTCCCTCTGATTATGACTGCTGACTGGTAGTTCAGGCCGGCAGCCATGAAGTCGCCGAGAGAAGCCTGTGGGCTGTCAAACGGGACTTTGAGGCACTGGCGTGGTGTCACAGCTCCAGCTCGGTGCAGCCCGGTGCTGTGACTAAGAGGGTGGAGGGACAAACGGAACCCATGAACCAGGAAAGGGGGAAGAGAGGTAGTGAAAAGGTAGGGAGATGGGCCTAACAACAAAACAGCGGCAACGAGCTCAGGGAGAAAATACGTACTTTTCTAAGGAGGACAGCGGAATGCAAGATTCAGAAAACAGATGAGGTTTCCAAAGCAAGTG
>NW_011255510.1:0-510 GCF_000146605.3 Meleagris gallopavo
AGGGAAAAAACACCAAAGCAGCAAAACACCACAGCAAGATCTGCTGGGGAAGGGGGGGAGGCCCTGAGGCACGGACGGCTCACACTCCCTGGTCTGTTTCGTCCCTCTGATTATGACTGCTGACTGGTAGTTCAGGCCGGCAGCCATGAAGTCGCCGAGAGAAGCCTGTGGGCTGTCAAACGGGACTTTGAGGCACTGGCGTGGTGTCACGGCTCCAGCTCGGTGCAGCCCGGTGCTGTGACTAAGGGGGTGGAGGGACAAACGAACCCATGAACCAGGAAAGGGGGAAGAGAGGTAGTGAAAAGGTAGGGAGATGGGCCTAACAACAAAACAGCGGCAACGAGCTCAGGGAGAAAATACTACTTTTCTAAGGAGGACAGCGGAATGCAAGATTCAGAAAACAGATGAGGTTTCCAAAGCAAGTGTCGAGTCTTGCACCTTGGAAGAATAGCCGCAACTATCAGTACAGGTTGGACACGACCTGCTGGACAGGAGCTCTGCGGTGCGCAA
>NW_011255511.1:0-529 GCF_000146605.3 Meleagris gallopavo
GAAAAACACCAAAGCAGCAAAACACCACAGCAAGATCTGCTGGGGAAGGGGGGAGGCCCTGAGGCACGGCGGCTCACACTCCCTGGTCTGTTTCGTCCCTCTGATTATGACTGCTGACTGGTAGTTCAGGCCGGCAGCCATGAAGTCGCCGAGAGAAGCCTGTGGGCTGTCAAACGGGACTTTGAGGCACTGGCGTGGTGTCACAGCTCCAGCTCGGTGCAGCCCGGTGCTGTGACTAAGAGGGTGGAGGGACAAACGAACCCATGAACCAGGAAAGGGGGAAGAGAGGTAGTGAAAAGGTAGGGAGATGGGCCTAACAACAAAACAGCGGCAACGAGCTCAGGGAGAAAATACTACTTTTCTAAGGAGGACAGCGGAATGCAAGATTCAGAAAACAGATGAGGTTTCCAAAAGCAAGTGTCGAGTCTTGCACCTTGGAAGGAATAGCCGCAACTATCAGTACAGGTTGGGACACGACCTGCTGGACAGGAGCTCTGCGGTGCGCAACCTGGAGGTCCAGGCGGACAAC
>NW_011255512.1:0-564 GCF_000146605.3 Meleagris gallopavo
CTGAGCTGCAGCCCTAGCTGGGAATCCACGTATACTAACACAAAAGGAATGGCTGGGATATATGTGAACTTGGATTGGAAAAGCAATCCAAGGGCTGCACAAATGTGGGACAGTTCTGAGCGTAAGGAAAGGCATCTGCTGGGTGAGGGTTTTGCTGGGTGAGCATCACCCTGCTGAAGAGCAGGCAGCTGTTGTCTTTGCAGACAGCCACATCCATGGGGGATTGGGAGCTTTTTCTGCCTTCCAGCTCTTGGCTGCTGCTCTGAGAGTAGAGGTTCTTCTGCACCAGCAGAAAGGATCCCATGCGTGGCTTCTGAGCCCTTCCAGACAAACCAGCTGGATTAGCGTGGCCTGTGACCTGAGTTTGGAGTTAACACAGCAGGCTTTGCCCAAAGCAGAATGACCTGTAGGCACAGCGTCCAGCAGGTGGAAGTGACCAACTGCTGCAGCTTGAGCAGCGCTCTTGAGGGAAATCCTCACTGCAAACAAGGCCCAGAAGAAGAGAGCAGCTTGTCCCTGTGTTCACATAGTAAGGCTGTCCTTTCTGATCTGTTGCCTCTCAGG
>NW_011255513.1:0-603 GCF_000146605.3 Meleagris gallopavo
CTAACCTTACTAATACTTCACTTTATCCTCTTAGGGCAGTCTCCTTAGGTCAAAGGGAAATAGGGTATGCTGATGTCTGTTGTTTTTACGAGAAGAAAAGTTAGGAGTTTCAAGAATTCCTTAATTGAGGATTCTGTAAGTGTAGCAGAACAATTGGATCAATTTCTAGGGCCTAATTCATGGATGGAAATGATGTTATCACTGATATGTTGTTTATTGGAGAAGGAGGTGGGCACCTATGCAAGTATGGGAAAGGAATACAGAGGGAAGATTGGGCTCTGGAGGGAGGCAGAGGGAGAAAGGATCCTGAGGATAAATTGTATTGATTATTGTCACTGTCTTTGTGATTGTTAAATGTTTATGTTGTGAAAGTGTTATGTTGTGTTATGATATGTCATGTACGAGGCTGTTATGATACAAGGAGGTCTAAAGTGATACTGAGAAGACCCCCTGGGTTGTATTTTGGCTCAGTGGAGAAACATTGCTGGTGAGCCAGGGAGAATATTGAATAAGAAACCGGGAACATAAATGGAGTAACGGGGTCAGTTTATAGTTAAGTACTCTAATCATGAGACCAAGTGCTGGGTATTTGTGGAAGTTGAG
>NW_011255514.1:0-446 GCF_000146605.3 Meleagris gallopavo
GAAGGCAGGGAGTACTCTGAGCAGAGCTTGAGATTTTGTGTTGTCAAGGAGTAATAGTTAAGAAGGTTTTCTATTAGGTGTTGAACTTCTTTTGCAGTACTTGTAAATTCTTCTAGTCTCCAAATTCTGAATGTTGAGTAGGCAGTAGGCAATACTGGGAAATAGTTTTAATAGAACATGATCTTGAAATACCAGGGAGGGTAAGGGTTCGAAGTTAATAGTACATTAGTTACTTTGGAGCGCTTTGAACTGGAATAATGGAAGGCCTAGCTCCAGGGATATGGAGAAGTGCCTACCTACCTGGACTTTAGGAATGTTTCTAAACAGGCATAAGAAATAAAATTTTAGTTCAATAAACCTTAATTTGTCTTTTCTTTCTAAATGACTTTTCTATAGTTAGGATTCTGATTTAAATATAATCTCCTATACGGTTTGCCAAATGGAAT
>NW_011255515.1:0-659 GCF_000146605.3 Meleagris gallopavo
GCAGCAGGTTCATGTGAAATTTTTCTGTTATCATTCTTTTGATTTAAGTGTTGGATCTAAAATACTACATCAATTCATTTTAATGGTAGATAGTGATCTACTAAAGTAAAAGGTTTGGAATCAATTTTAGAGGTTATTTATATATAAAATCACACTGTTTTAATCCACTTTGAAAAATATTAGAGTAATAAGGAGACTGAAGCTGATGTTTAAGCACATATACCAGGAGTTACCATAAACTAATAGAAATATACCCACATGACACCACTTCTTCCTTCTTATTGCACCTGTTTATTCCCACACGATTGTTCTGGTGCATCTCTTCTGAAACATGATGATTTCTGTAAACGTTCAGTAAATGATTCAGGAACAATTATTAGCTAAATCTAGACTGGTTATGTTTATTTGAATTAATTCCTTGCTTGAATTACCATTTATTATCACAAATTCTGCACTGATGTAGTGGAAGACTAAGAGCAAAAAGGCTGTGGCAGTAGAATATTTTGGCAGTAATACTTATTTGTATGGTCTTAAAGTGCTTGCAGACCTTTGCAATCTGTGATATTGGAATTTGACTTTTCAGCAAGCTGAATTTGACAAATGTGGAGTAACTGAGGAACTGGATTGGGTTGCCTTGACATTGCTTCTAGTTAAGATCT
>NW_011255516.1:0-515 GCF_000146605.3 Meleagris gallopavo
CACATATACCAGGAGTTACCATAAACTAATAGAAATATACCCACATGACACCACTTCTTCCTTCTTATTGCACCTGTTTATTCCCACACGATTGTTCTGGTGCATCTCTTCTGAAACATGATGATTTCTGTAAACGTTCAGTAAATGATTCAGGAACAATTATTAGCTAAATCTAGACTGGTTATGTTTATTTGAATTAATTCCTTGCTTGAATTACCATTTATTATCACAAATTCTGCACTGATGTAGTGGAAGACTAAGAGCAAAAAGGCTGTGGCAGTAGAATATTTTGGCAGTAATACTTATTTGTATGGTCTTAAAGTGCTTGCAGACCTTTGCAATCTGTGATATTGGAATTTGACTTTTCAGCAAGCTGAATTTGACAAATGTGGAGTAACTGAGGAACTGGATTGGGTTTGCCTTGACATTGCTTCTAGTTAAGATCTAGAAATAATTGTAGAGTTTGTAGCTATTGATTTTCTTTTCAAATTTTTAGTCTAGAATTCATATGAATC
>NW_011255517.1:0-501 GCF_000146605.3 Meleagris gallopavo
GGGCTCTCAGAACAAGAGGGACATAAAGCTGAGGTACAGCAAAGGGCCATGAAGATGATCAAGGAATTGGAGCACCTCTTCTGTGAGGGTAGGCTGGGAAGAGAAGGGACCATTAAGCTTAGAGAAGAGAAGGCTCAGAGGGCATTTTTACCAAGTCTACAATTATCTAAAGGGAGAGTGTCAAGAGGATAGAGCTAGGCTCTTTTCGGTCGTGCCCAATGCCAGGCTGTGTACACAAACTAGAACGCAGGATGTTCCCTATGAGTGCCAGGAAACACTTCCATGGTATGTGTGTGACTGAGCACTATCACAGGTTGGCCAGATTGGCTGCGGAGTCTCTTCCACAAAGATGCTCAAAAGCAATTTGGACATGGTCCTGGGCAACCTGCTGTAGGTGCCCCTGCTTGAGTAAGTGTTGGGACCAGATGACCTCCACAGGGTCCTAACGCATCAATTAATTCTGTAATTTTGCTTACAAATTTTACATACTT
Source organism: Meleagris gallopavo (assembly GCF_000146605.3). NCBI lineage: Eukaryota > Metazoa > Chordata > Aves > Galliformes > Phasianidae > Meleagris > Meleagris gallopavo. The sequence goes on from NW_011255517.1 coordinate 492, forward strand.
CACGTACCAT
>NW_011255518.1:0-502 GCF_000146605.3 Meleagris gallopavo
ACCAGGTTCCCTTGGAGCCTTCACTTCTCCAGGAGGCTGAACAGCCCAGCTCTTCTTGCTTACAGGACAGGGGTTCCATCCTTGGGTTCGTGTTTGTGGCTGTACTCTGGATGCACTCGCACAGCTCCATGTCTCCCTGCACTGAGGACTCCACATCTGGACGCAGCACTGCAGGTGAGGCCTGACCAGCGCAGAGCAGAGGGATGGGGGATCTCCTCTCTTCGCCCGCTGACTGCGCATCTTTGGATGTGTCAATGGTTTACGGGCTGGTTCGGCCCGGTTCCGTGACTAGAAGGGCGGAGGGATCCGCGGATTCTCGCCCCTAGATATAAAGAAAATAGGGGACCCCGAATAATTGAAAACAGTGTCAACAATCTGAGGTAATACTAAGTGATTTCCTAAATATGGTATCAACAGAATTTATAAGGAGAGAGAATGTGAAATTGATGGTGGATCGGCCTTACAGCAACGCTGAGATGAGAAGCGCAGGCAGAGAAGCGAC
>NW_011255519.1:0-516 GCF_000146605.3 Meleagris gallopavo
ACTGCAGGTGAGGCCTGACCAGCGCAGAGCAGAGGGATGGGGATCTCCTCTCTTCGCCCGCTGACTGCGCATCTTTGGATGTGTCAATGGTTTACGGGCTGGTTCGGCCCGGTTCCGTGACTAGAAGGGCGGAGGGATCCGCGGATTCTCGCCCCTAGATATAAAGAAAATAGGGGACCCCGAAATAATTGAAAACAGTGTCAACAATCTGAGGTAATACTAAGTGATTTCCTAAATATGGTATCAACAGAATTTTTATAAGGAGAGAGAATGTGAAATTGATGGTGGATCGGCCTTACAGCAACGCTGAGATGAGAAGCGCAGGCAGAGAAGCGCAGGCAGAGAAGCGAGCATCAGGTGACCTTGCCGGGAGTTATATCTCCTCGCTGACCGCAAAGCCCCTGGGGAACGTAGCTCTTCTTCTCCTCTGGACAGGCACCCGGAACTTGAGCATCAGCAGTCAAACCCCCAGTGCATTGCATGATGTTATGATGTGGAATACTGATAATGAAAAAT
>NW_011255520.1:0-510 GCF_000146605.3 Meleagris gallopavo
TACAAACAAAATGTAAACACACGCACAAGGAATTACTGACTGCACTCCCTCAACATCAAGTTCCCTTGTGGTACACTTTGAACATCCCCGTTTTCCTGCATCACCCACCAAGTGGACCCAGGTCCCTGGGCAAAAAACAGTTCCACGAAGAGGTTTGTCCTTCTCAGAGGCTGGAATAACCCAAACTGCCTTTCCCAACATATTCTTTACATGTATAACAGGGACTTTATCTCCCTCTACGGTATGTAGGGAGCTGGACTGGGTTGGACCACCACGATTGATAGATCCTCTGGTATTGACTAACCAGGTGGCTTCTGCCAAATGCTTCTCCCAGTGCTTAAATGTACCGCCTGCCATTGCTTTCAGCATAGTTTTTAACAACCCATTGTATCGTCCAATCTTACCTGAGGCTGGTGCATGGTAGGGAATATGGTAAATCCACTCAATACCATGACCTTTAGCCCAGGTATCTGCAAGAGAATTTTTAAAATGAAGTCCCATTATCTGACT
>NW_011255521.1:0-476 GCF_000146605.3 Meleagris gallopavo
GTGACAAGGAACGGCTGCGGGTTCAAGGAACTTGTCTACCTCGTTCTGATCTCTTGCCAGGTACGTGCCACGCTTTGTCCCCCACATGCTTTAGCAGCCATTGTCGCACCGTGTTTAGTAACACAGCCTCATCCAGCTTTGATGGGACACCGGTCCCGTGTGGGTTTTTGCACTTGCCCTCCAGCTCAGCCCTCAGAAGGATGCTGTCTGTGGTGCTGTGACCAGCCAGCCTTAGGGAAACCAGTCCCTTAGGCAAAGAGTCCTAGCCCCAGCTTGTGCAGAGCTGCACGACGTGATCCAGGGCCACAAGCATGCGTGCTTCGGCTGTGAGTGTGCCCGACAGCAGTAGGGAGCACAGCAGAGATGCAAGCAGAGGAAATCCACGTGCACGGCTGCGGCGGGTGCCGGTGGTGAGGCTGCTGGCAGCCGGGGCTGGGGAGCAGATCCACCTCCAGCAATGCTGCTTGTGCCAGAGT
>NW_011255522.1:0-415 GCF_000146605.3 Meleagris gallopavo
TTTGGTTTGACGGGTCTCCTTGGATGGCCGGGAGGCTTCTGGCCAGGCAAAGCTACCCGGGTCAGTCGGCTGGATGGCTTTGTCCTGTCAGGCCTTTCCCCCAGCTATCGGCCTGGCAGGGCACCCGCAGGCAGCTGGGATGCTTCTAACCAGGCAGGATTACCTACAGCAGCCGGCCAACCGGCTTTTAACCCTGCAGGCCCCCGGCCGGCCAGATGGCTTTTAACCTGGCAGGACCTCCCAGGCCGGCTGGGAGTCTTCTGGCCTGGCAGGGCTTCCTCGGCCAGCTGGCCAGCCAGCTACTGGCCGGCAGGGTCTCTGCATGGCTTTTTCCTGGTAGTTCCCCCTGGTTGGCTGGCTGTTGGCCTGGCTGGGGCTCCCAGGCCGGCCACCTTTCGCCTGGCAGGGCTCCCCT
>NW_011255523.1:0-567 GCF_000146605.3 Meleagris gallopavo
CTTTGATCTTCATGAGACCTGGTTCTACTGTGGAGAACAGGTGGAAGCGATTCACTTGTCTGGCTGAGGCCTGGAGCCTGCTTCCACCCCTCCCTCACCTCACTTCAGGCCTGGCTGCCCCCTGTCAGGGCTCTCTGCATGGAGGCGTGTTCTTTTTTGGTGCTCTGTGTGCCCTGATCTTCGGGATGGGTTGAGCACTTTTGTCTCCGCTTTCTGGATTGAGTTCTTTGCCTTTTGGGGGTAACTAGAGACCGTGTCTGTGTTGCCTTTGTATCCAATTGCCGTTTGGGTGAAGGATTCTGCTTTGGAGTTTGTGGGCTGGGTCTGAGGAGGCCCCTGAGGGTCTCTGGCTTTGAGCATCAGTCAGTGGCAGTTGTCAGTTGTAGGGTGAGCTGAGTGTGTGTGTCAGTGGTGGTACTGAGAGCTGTGTGCATCCCTTGGCGAGGCCAAACAGTGTGGAGGTGCTTCGTCCTTAGTTGTGCAAGGCAGGAGTGAAGCATGTTTCTCAATCTCTGCGGCTGAGAGCTTTTTTGTTTGCTCATGCAGCGTTGCTGTGAGCGATGCAGA
>NW_011255524.1:0-523 GCF_000146605.3 Meleagris gallopavo
CCAAAAATGGGTATAGTTGCAATTATTTTCATGTACTAGCACTGCAGAATAACACGAGTTAGTGCCTGAATATGTTGGTATTTTTAACAAAATTATCTGTAATTTCCGTTGACAGCTATGTTTGATCTTCACTAAATTATGTCAGTGTTTTCAGAATACCCTATTCTTGAGCGCCTAAGAAATACGTAATATGTTACTAAAAAGGAATCCTCAGATTTACGTAATTTTTTCATACTTGTAAAATATGATTATCAGCTGAATATCTCTGATTTCTTTTCATCATGCTTTCAGTGGTACCTGTACCTACAAGATCTTCTGCCTTGATTTCTTTTACCTTATGTTTAATGATTGCCGTTTTGATGCTCAGGAATCAAGCAGCCATTCTTTTCATTGAAGGGAAATAAGAAATAAACAGTTTGGTCGCTTGGGACAAGAAGGTATATATTTTAAATTGCACTGACATTTTCAGACCATTTCTCTTTCTGCATGGTCCCAGCACCTGGCATGCTGACGATAATCCTGA
>NW_011255525.1:0-357 GCF_000146605.3 Meleagris gallopavo
AACATTTGCAGCCTAAGGCAAGGTCCTCTGGCACTGACACAGGGAAACCTTTGACGTGCAGAAGCCATCCTGTGCAGGCAGAGCAGCTCTAAGCTGAGATTCCTGCCTTTACTGAAGTGGCAAGCTCAAGTCTGAAGCTGGTGCCTACCTGGAAGCCATGCTTGCCTCTCCACCAGGGGGTCAGCTCCTTGCTGGCATATCAATAACACAAACGATGTCTCCCACCTGCAAGAGATTGCAACGTCAATCCCAGCTTCAGCACGGCTGAGAGAAGCACAGCTCAAATGACTCACCAAACATTCTGAAAGTGTCAGACAATATTGCTGATACCTTCACACCTGATGCTCTTCTGTACAT
>NW_011255526.1:0-500 GCF_000146605.3 Meleagris gallopavo
CAGCCGAGTTGGATGTTTGCGTCACTCAAGATGGCTTTGGTTGGGGCCTGTGGCAACGCCAGAGTTCTGTTTGGACCCCCATTGGTTTCTGGGCTCAGATCTGGCATGGAGCAGAAGAAAGATACAGTAGGATTGAAAGACAGTTATTGGCTGTCTATTCGGCATTGCAGGCAATAGAGCCAATAACTCAAACGGCTGAAGTTATAGTCAAGAGCACTCTGCCGATTCAGGGGTGGGTAAAAGATCTGACCCACCTTCAGCCAATGGGCAGAACTGCGAGCCGTGTGGATGGTTATAACTAAGGAACCCGGTGATGGTATCCTGAACACCTGTACGGATAGTTGGGCTGTGTACCGAGGGCTCACTCTGTGGATTGCACAGTGGGCCACCAAGAATGGACTATCCATGCCCGGCGATCTGGGGCAAGGACATGTGGTCAGACATATGGAATACAGTCAAACACAGGACTCTACGTGTCTACCATGTTTCTGGTCATCACG
>NW_011255527.1:0-627 GCF_000146605.3 Meleagris gallopavo
CTCTAAAACACGCATTTCTCATTCAGGTTGCACATAATGCTAACAATTCAACTCACCAATGCTAAAACTGCTAAGCAGCTGCTTTTCTGACTCCAGCATCAGTGTTTCTAAAACCACCTGTCTCAGGACACTTAACCTCAGAGCCTAAATGTCCTCTAGACTTGAAGCTGAAGTGTGGGCATATCAGAAGCATTGTGTTTTCAGACATACCTTGCAATTTCTTTCCCTTTCTGATCACTGGAATACAGTCCTCCATTAAGTTCTTAACAGCTGTTTCGTAGTCTTCATAGTCTTTGTCTCAAATGTAGGAAACAAGTGGAAGTTCTCAGCGATGCTCCAAATCCAGAGAAGTCTAAGTCTGTTAAGCCCTTCCGACTCAGAATCCCACCAGGCATACAAAACTTCTGCATGTGTGTTAAGAGCTTTACTCATCAGCAAGCAAGCTTCCCTTTCCTATTTGCATACAGGTGCTTTAATACAATATTGACAGCTTTTCAGCCCAGAGGTCTGGCATAGGTTTCACGTCTTGTGAAAACAAGCATCTTGGTAATTCTATTAAGAGCAACACAGGAGAGACTTGTGAAGGGAGACACACGATCCTTGCCCAAAAGGAAGATGGCAGGAGTA
>NW_011255528.1:0-487 GCF_000146605.3 Meleagris gallopavo
ACAGCTTTTCAGCCCAGAGGTCTGGCATAGGTTTCACGTCTTGTGAAAACAAGCATCTTGCTAATTCTATTAAGAGCACCACAGGAGAGATTTGGGAAGGGAGACACACGATCCTTGCCCAAAAGGAAGATGGCAGGAGTATCACTGCCCATCAGTCTGAACTATATCGGCGTCCGTTGGTTCTGATGGCATGATACCCTTTCTCCAACAAAAAAAGCAACACAAAAATCAGCTTGGACTCTCCTTACCATCATCCTCTTCAGGTACATATCCAGGCTTATTCTTATCACAGAAGGATGTCGAAGGCAGCTTGAGAAAGCCAGCAAGATCTCTGCTCTGGGGTAGCTGTTGGCTCATCAGCAGTAATAACATCATCAGATGGTGGATCGTCTGATGACACAGTTGTCACCTCAGCTTTGGACAGAAACTGAGCAAAACGTGAAGACTGAATTACTCCAGAACAGCAGCAACACTTAACCCCACAACG
>NW_011255529.1:0-477 GCF_000146605.3 Meleagris gallopavo
CCAGGCTTATTCTTATCACAGAAGGATGTTGAAGGCAGCTTGAGAAAGCCAGCAAGATCTCTGCTCTGGGGTAGCTGTTAGCTCATCAGCAGTAATAACATCATCAGATGGTGGATCGTCTGATGACACAGTTGTCATCTCAGCTTTGGACAGAAACTGAGCAAAACGTGAAGACTGAATTACTCCAGAACAGCAGCAACATTAACCTCACAACGCCCTTATTGCTGAGCTAATTAATTCCTAGGTAGTTAGAAACAGATTTGGACTCTACGCACTTTCTCCTTGCCCACAGAAAAAAAATAAGTCCAAGTTACAGAATGCTGGGACAGAAATTACAGACCGTGTTGCAATGTAACAAGTTCCAATTTCCATGCACAATTCTATCTCATACTATTGCCTTTGAAATTCAAAGCTCAGGTCAGGAACAAGCCTGCATCTTTATACGTCACAAGGATTAGTTACATCCTTACACCAAAC
>NW_011255530.1:0-457 GCF_000146605.3 Meleagris gallopavo
CCAGGGTTAAAATGAACATCTCCTGCTGTGAAGAGATCACTCCTATTTCTGTAACCTCTGAGAGTTGCCCATGCCCTTATTCCCTCCCGAGCTTTCCATAGGAGCCTGCCACCTACACATAACCTATCTCCTTGCCTTCTATAACTCGCTCTAAACTCAAAACGCTTTCCCTCAGCAGGCTCAAGCTGCTCTGTGACAGTGCTTCACAAAACTCTACGTTAAGAGTTTGTAGAACACAGCTGCAATATTTACTTCCGTGATAATGCTGCTCTCTTTCTTCCTTACTTTTTTTTTTTTTTTTCTTTCCACAACTAACTGCAAGCTTTTAAGGCCAACCTATACTTACGGTGGGGTAATTGCTGAGGCAAGGCTGAAGGTCTCCAGTAGAAAAAAAAAAAACTCTTATGTAGCCTTAAGGGATTGAAACTAGCTTTGTGTATCTAGATGCATTTCTGAA
>NW_011255531.1:0-506 GCF_000146605.3 Meleagris gallopavo
AGGCCCTGGTGGATACTGGTGCACAGTGCACTCTGATGCCCTCGAGTCATGAAGGGACAGAATCAATCCATATTTCCGGGGTGACTGGAGGCTCTCAAGAATTGACTGTGTTGGAGGCTGAGATAAGCCTCACTGGTAAGGACTGGCAAAAACATCCTATTGTAACTGGCCCAGGGGCTCCATGTATACTAGGTATCGATTACCTCAGAAGGGGGCATTTCAAGGATCCTAAGGGGTATCGGTGGGCCTTTGGGATAGCTGCTGTGGACACAGACAACATTAAGCAGCTGTCTGCTTTGCCTGGCCTATCAGAAGATCCGTCTGTTGTGGGGTTGCTGCAAGTAAAAGAGCAACAGGTACCGATTGCCACAAAAAACGGTGCACAGACGGCAGTACCGCACCAACAGGGATTCCTTGCTCCCCATTCATAAGTTGATTCGTCAACTAGAGGATCAGGGAGTGATCAGCAAAACTCACTCACCCTTTAACAGCCCCATATGGCCAGT
>NW_011255532.1:0-797 GCF_000146605.3 Meleagris gallopavo
AATCCATATTTCCGGGGTGACTGGAGGCTCTCAAGAATTGACTGTGTTGGAGGCTGAGATAAGCCTCACTGGTAAGGACTGGCAAAAACATCCTATTGTAACTGGCCCAGGGGCTCCATGTATACTAGGTATCGATTACCTCAGAAGGGGGCATTTCAAGGATCCTAAGGGGTATCGGTGGGCCTTTGGGATAGCTGCTGTGGACACAGACAACATTAAGCAGCTGTCTGTTTTGCCTGGCCTATCAGAAGATCCGTCTGTTGTGGGGTTGCTGCAAGTAAAAGAGCAACAGGTACCGATTGCCACAAAAACGGTGCACAGACGGCAGTACCGCACCAATAGGGATTCCTTGCTCCCCATTCATAAGTTGATTCGTCAACTAGAGGATCAGGGAGTGATCAGCAAAACTCACTCACCCTTTAACAGCCCCATATGGCCAGTACGTAAAGCCAGTGGAGAATGGAGACTGACGGTGGACTACCGTGGCCTGAATGAAGTCACACCCCCACTGAGTGCTGCTGTGCCGGACATGTTAGAGCTCCAATATGAACTAGAGTCAAAGGCAGCCAAATGGTATGCCACCATTGACATTGCTAATGCCTTCTTTTCCATTCCTTTGGCCAAAGAATGTAGGCCACAGTTTGCTTTCACATGGAGGGGCGTTCAGTATACTTGGAACCGTTTGCCCCAGGGGTGGAAACACAGCCCAACCATTTGCCATGGGTTGATCCAAACTGTATTGGAACAAGGCAGTGCTCCTGAGCACCTGCAGTACATTGATGATATCGTTGTGTGGG
>NW_011255533.1:0-540 GCF_000146605.3 Meleagris gallopavo
ATTAGAGGATCAGGGAGTGATCAGCAAAACTCACTCACCCTTTAACAGCCCCATATGGCCAGTCGTAAAGCCAGTGGAGAATGGAGACTGACGGTGGACTACCGTGGCCTGAATGAAGTCACACCCCCACTGAGTGCTGCTGTGCCGGACATGTTAGAGCTCCAATATGAACTAGAGTCAAAGGCAGCCAAATGGTATGCCACCATTGACATTGCTAATGCCTTCTTTTCCATTCCTTTGGCTAAAGAATGTAGGCCACAGTTTGCTTTCACATGGAGGGGCGTTCAGTATACTTGGAACCGTTTGCCCCAGGGGTGGAAACACAGCCCAACCATTTGCCATGGGTTGATTCAAACTGTATTGGAACAAGGCAGTGCTCCTGAGCACCTGCAGTACATTGATGATATCGTTGTGTGGGGCGATACAGCAGAAGAAGTCTTCACGAAAGGAGAGCGAATAATCCAAATTCTTCTGTGTGCTGGTTTTGCTATTAAGCGGAGCAAAGTGAAAGGACCTGCTCAGGAGATTCAGTTCCTAGGT
>NW_011255534.1:0-453 GCF_000146605.3 Meleagris gallopavo
TGCCGGACATGTTAGAGCTCCAATATGAACTAGAGTCAAGGCAGCCAAATGGTATGCCACCATTGACATTGCTAATGCCTTCTTTTCCATTCCTTTGGCTAAAGAATGTAGGCCACAGTTTGCTTTCACATGGAGGGGCGTTCAGTATACTTGGAACCGTTTGCCCCAGGGTGGAAACACAGCCCAACCATTTGCCATGGGTTGATTCAAACTGTATTGGAACAAGGCAGTGCTCCTGAGCACCTGCAGTACATTGATGATATCGTTGTGTGGGGCGATACAGCAGAAGAAGTCTTCACGAAAGGAGAGCGAATAATCCAAATTCTTCTGTGTGCTGGTTTTGCTATTAAGCGGAGCAAAGTGAAAGGACCTGCTCAGGAGATTCAGTTCCTAGGTATAAAGTGGCAAGATGGCCGTCGTCACATCCCAACAGATGTGATTGACAAAATCAGT
>NW_011255535.1:0-429 GCF_000146605.3 Meleagris gallopavo
ACCTCTTCTTTTGGCATCACATGTGGTCAGAAGAGTGCATTTGGATCCGGGAAACTCCAACGAAGCGCCAACGGGCAACGTGGAAAAAAAAGAAAACAGATCAAAGGGGTAGAAATGCTGTTGAACCAAGCAGAAAAGAAGACGACATTGGCACATGGCTCTGACAGCCCATCAGCACTGGGTAGACCTGAAGATGGGGAAAGAAAGAACACCCGGTGAAAGCAACGTGAGCACGAGGGACATCCGACACCAAGCCCAGAGCGCCTCAGCAAGCGTGTTAAACAGGACACGTCAGGGATCAACGTACCTCGGCACAGAGACTAAGCGTTGGATATTGGCATCCACCTGCGGCTACGGTTCCTGCTGCTTCCACCAAGAGCCTGGCTAAAGTCCTGGCACCGCTCGCGAGGGCCGCAGTTCCACGCTGCA
>NW_011255536.1:0-435 GCF_000146605.3 Meleagris gallopavo
ATAAAAGGATAAACAAGGGTTGGTGTCAAACTTTCACAAGCTGAATTATGAAAGTGGTCTTGATCAGGGGTGAACTGAAGCTGTTAGGTATGGGCTGGAATGCTAGAAGCAGATAAAAGCCCAATGTCAGCATGAATTCTATGTTGCTGAAAAGCAGGGTTTTGGAAGCTGGATTCGCACCCTTACCTGCCAGGACTACGACTTCTGTCTCCGAGGGCTCCCTGGCATTGTGCTGCAGTTGGCGTTTGGCCCCAGAGGATGGTTTTCCCAGCCCCAAAGCAGGAACACCAACTTCCAGCTGGTGATTCCTTCATCTTGCTGCGTGGGCTTTGTCTGGAGAGAGAAAACACGGAATGGTGTGAGTCGTGCGCGTCAAGCAAGATGCAGAGCATGTGAGCAACGGCTCCACAGCTGTACAGGACAGCATCTCAGGGA
>NW_011255537.1:0-490 GCF_000146605.3 Meleagris gallopavo
GTGCGCGTCAAGCAAGATGCAGAGCATGTGAGCAACGGCTCCACAGCTGTACAGGACAGCATCTCAGGGATGGCTTTGACTGAGCTGGCAGGCGTAACTGCTCGCTGAGGAACCGTGCAGCCATAAAAGAACTTGAAAAGCATCTCTGACTCTGACATTGACACCTCAGCAGCCCATCTCCCTGCCATGTTTAGTTCCAGTGCCAGCAAGTCCGACCAACAGCTCTGCTTCGAGGAGAACCGAAATTGGTTTCAGGCACGTGGCCCTGAAATCTGGAAAACCCCACCATTAGCGTAACTTAGTTTCAGCAAGTTTTGGCACTAGAAAGAATGGAAATAAACCCACAGAAAGCCACCCAAGCCATGATGATAGGTGCTGGAAAAAGGAAGTCCTCTTTACCTTTCCGATGGAAAGCCGATGACTGTGTGGAATTTCCCCGGTAAAAGCTGCGGGGCCTTCTCCACTTCTATGTCCCTGCTCTCTGTCACGA
>NW_011255538.1:0-525 GCF_000146605.3 Meleagris gallopavo
TAGCTACTCTAGGATTTACTGGCACATTTTTTAGTCACAGTTGAGAGACTTCTTTTCTGCCTCAGTGAACAATGCAGCTCTCCATCAACTTAGTATATATACTTCCTTAAACATGTGCGAGAAGACAGACAGAAATGTCAACTATTGTAACTACAGCAATTTCTTCACTTTCTGAGCAGCAAAAGCAACTACATACCCTACCTCTGTAGGAGCTGTGCAGAGTAGTCACTGTTCCCAATGTTATGCATCAAGAAATTCAGTTACATACTCTTACCATCTTCCTTACTTCCTCATTTATAGTAGGACTGTTATCCTCTTAATCTTTAGGTGTGCCCCGCTTGACCTGCTGTTTGTGACTAGAGGAGGACTGGTGGGAGATGTGTTTGGAGTCGTGTTGGGCAGAGTGACCAACAAAATGGCACAGTTCTTAATCCCGGGGGAAGTCAGGAGGGGAGTCAGCAAAACTGCTATTTTGGCTTTTTAGAGGGTGGACTTTGAGTTATTGAGGACACTGGTGAGAAGGGT
>NW_011255539.1:0-543 GCF_000146605.3 Meleagris gallopavo
GTGCCCACCTGCCCCTCCATCCTGTCACTGCACACAACTCAAGAGAGCCAACCAACGGCGCAGAAAGGCAGCACGGAGCTCTGGTGTGTCAGCCTCTCCTCCCAGCTTTGTGCCACCTGCAAACCTGCTGAGGGTGGACTCCATCCCTTTGTCCAGGTCACTGATGGAGATGTTGAACAGCAACAGATCCAGCACCGACCCTCAGGGAACAGCACGAGTCACCGCCACCAAGCGCACCCTGCTCTGCTGATGGAGCCCAAAGTCATGGACTCAGTGAGCTCCACCAGCACTTCACAGGGATGGCCGAGGGACCACGGAAATGCTGTGTGTGTATATACTGAAACTCAGGATGGGAGATGGTGGTTAATTAGGTTGAATGGGAAACTGTGGGACCTGAGCCTGATGTAAGCTGTATGGAACATGGCAGGGTATTGCCCTTGTTTTTCAGCTGGGATAAAGCTGATTTGCTTCAATGTGTCCAGTGAGTTTTAGTTTCAGAAAACCAATGCTGATGGCACAGAGGTGGTTCAGCTGATGCTGAGC
>NW_011255540.1:0-586 GCF_000146605.3 Meleagris gallopavo
AGCACCGACCCTCAGGGAACAGCACGAGTCACCGCCACCAAGCGCACCCTGCTCTGCTGATGGAGCCCAAAGTCATGGACTCAGTGAGCTCCACCAGCACTTCACAGGGATGGCCGAGGGACCACGGAAATGCTGTGTGTGTATATACTGAAACTCAGGATGGGAGATGGTGGTTAATTAGGTTGAATGGGAAACTGTGGGACCTGAGCCTGATGTAAGCTGTATGGAACATGGCAGGGTATTGCCCTTGTTTTTCAGCTGGGATAAAGCTGATTTGCTTCAATGTGTCCAGTGAGTTTTAGTTTCAGAAAACCAATGCTGATGGCACAGAGGTGGTTCAGCTGATGCTGAGCAGTGCTGCACAGAACCAAGGATGGTTCCGTTTCTCAGCTTCTCGCCCTGTGCTGCCAGCGAGGCGCTGGGGGGCACGAGGAGCTGAGAGGGGACAAAACCAGGACAGCTGACCTGCAGTGCCCAAGGGACCTCCCACACCAGATGGCATCGGGTGAGAAATGGAACTCTGAGGGGAGCTGCATGGGGTGAGCGGGTGCAGCTCGGGGATGGGTTGGGAATCAATGAGTGGAGG
>NW_011255541.1:0-492 GCF_000146605.3 Meleagris gallopavo
CAACACTTCTGGTATCTCAGGAGTTTCAAGAAGGAAGTGACGGAAGGTCCTCTCACACAACTCTGTTGGGCAGAAGGAAATTACACCCCTTAGATGCATTTACATTATTTACTTGAAAGAGGACCATTGCAAACTGAAAGTAACAAACAACTTGATCATTAATCTATATCACAAAGGATAATGTGGTTCTTCATCAAGCTGGAACTGCAAGTCCTGCTACTGTGAGCCAACTCACTCTACAGTACGTTCAGACCTTGCATTCAGCGTACTGCAGCTCACCTTACTGCCTTCAGAGCAAAGGTTGGTTTCGCTGGCAATGAGTTAATAGCAGCGTGGGAGTTACACGTTGCCTTGCTGCACCGGGAATCAGGAGAGCTGTCAAATATCTTCTTCCCAGCTGTAACCTGACCTATTAGCCTCACCTGCTACACCCTTGGTAAATTAAAACTGTTCTTCAGTATCTGTGGCACAAAACGGCTAGCAGCACTGAAG
>NW_011255542.1:0-558 GCF_000146605.3 Meleagris gallopavo
TATACAGTGCACTTTGAAAGCTCTCTGTCAGAACTATCCTTGAATCTTATCTGAGTTACACTGGAGAACAGTTTCACTTCTGTCAGGTTTGCAGACACTTTACCTATATTGGTTTACCTGCTTTCCCATTCCAACTTATCCATGAAACGAATAAAACCACTCCAACTTTATTCCTTTTTTTTTTCTTTCCACATGTTGCCTCCATTATTTGTTTTCAGATCAGAACTTTATAACAGTATATATTTTTTGTTTACATTTTTGTAAGCAGAGCCAGGAATACTTATTAAAGAATAAAAACGAAACTGAAACTCAATCTTCTTACATAACTGAGAAAATATAAAACCATGTGTTTTAATTTCTACTCCACAGAGGTAGGAAGAAGCTAAAATTGAGCTAAATTCACTAAAGTAACAGTGGATTAATTTGCCAGAACGTGAGCATGTGTGCGCATATATGTATATGCACGTTTTTCATGTCTTCCACTCACTTGTGATTACAAAAGTGGAATTCAAATCCATATGCTAGTTTCTAAAGGAAAGATATTTCACATACTAGTTG
>NW_011255543.1:0-546 GCF_000146605.3 Meleagris gallopavo
GAGAAAAAGAAATGGGCTGATATGGAAGAAGGCATCTGTTATTTAAGAGAATATGCTGTGGTGGAAATGCTACATAGCCCCGATTTCATTCCTGACGAGCCAGACCAAGAGCATGATCCCGAGAGAGTCAGGTGTACACCAAACATGTGGCGTACATTCACAAAGACCGCACCAGAAAGGTACGCCAGCACATTTGCAGCAATGTATGGCAGAGGGGAAAGAAGACCCCTTATAAGTGAATTGGTTAATAAACTTCAAGACTTTGAGTTACATTTAAGCCCTCTGCGAGCTTGTGTTTCAGCCATTACAAAGGTAGCTGAAAAGCTGGACAGAATGGAAAACAAACAAGAAGATATAATAGACAAACTATCAACCGTGCCTGAAGCTGATAAATCCATGGAGGTAACGGATACATCAAATGGGGACCAGAATTCCCAAAAACAGCCTATTGGAGGGGCTCATCAACTTGATTTCCTCCCAGCCGGTGGCATCTAATGTCTCAGCCATCAAAAGAGACGTTCTCCTGCTCGAGCAAGTGACAACAGT
>NW_011255544.1:0-628 GCF_000146605.3 Meleagris gallopavo
TGTTGGTGCAAAACAAAGGACGTTTATTGTAGATGTTTACAACCTTTTATACCCGCGCAACAACAACTAGTTACATGTAGGAGCCAGACGCCTTCTGTGTGTTTACGTCTGTCTCCAGTCACTTTACAGCTTTTTTACTCATTAGCAAGATAATGACTTTATTTATCCCACATTTCCCCCTTCTCTATTAATAGAAAAAGAAGTACGGTTCAAAAACATCTCTAAAAATAGCTAAGCTAAAATTAACACACTGAACAAATGATAGGTTCTTTAGAGTACAAACAATAGTCCATATTAACCAATCCCAACGATTCCAATTCTTATGATTACTCGGCGAGGCAGCTGACAAACTGTGTCTTGTTGTGAGAATCCAAACCACTGATGAGAGTACTGTGGTCACTTTAGAGCAAATAGGTTGTCCAGACCCATCATGCTGGTACCCATCTTGGACTTGTGCATGTTAACACAAGCATAGCCTCAGCCCCACATTAATATTATTCAACAATTTAAAAAATTAAGAACAAAGTATGCCTTAGCTATTTTTTCCTGAGGGGTCATACCTGCACTCCCCCATTTTTATTTTCATTTTTTAACTTTAATAGGTAAATTTATTATTATTATTATTTTT
>NW_011255545.1:0-354 GCF_000146605.3 Meleagris gallopavo
CTGAATATGAGAAAGCTTCCTACACTGACAATCTATTGCACATGAACACATGCCATTTTACAGCCAATACTGTTTTCCAACTTAGAATTCAGACACAGCACAACTTTTAAACATAGTTTCAACATTGTTAGGCCTATCTTAGAATTTTCTGGTGCACTGAACAACTCCTACAATAGCTAAAAGGTTCAGAAAAATACATTGCAAAACAATGCCAACAGCTGGATTGAGTGAGAGTCCAAACACCAGCATATGTCTTCTCAGCAGCAGCTTTTGCAGCTCCAGCTCCCACAAGCTGATGACCACCAAGCCTGGAAGTTTGATCCTATTTCTCTTGCAGTGGTCAATGTGCCACAA
>NW_011255546.1:0-376 GCF_000146605.3 Meleagris gallopavo
GGGATGCGGGCTTAGCTCCGCTGCGGGCGAGGGGCGTGCAGCACGAGACCGGCAGGACTGCCGTGAGCAGGAGAAATTGCTGCCGGCCCTTCTGGCTCGGGAGCTGCAAGCCACGTGGCGGACGGACAGCAGCTCGCGGCTGAGCGAAGGAGGCGGCCCGCTCCTGCCTGCCCCTCTGGGCTCCGAGGGCGGGGGGCGGGAAGCAAAGCTCACCCGCGGCCTCTGACGGGGCAGCCCATCACTAACTGCTCTGCTCTCACCTTTAGGTTTGGAGGCACATGCCTGCCAGCATGGACGGAGCCTGGGTGGGGACGTGGAGACCTCATCGCCCGCGCGGCCTCATCTCGGCCCAGTTCCCCCAGCCCCCGGGCCCCAG
>NW_011255547.1:0-459 GCF_000146605.3 Meleagris gallopavo
GACGTGCCCGGACAGCAGCACCTCCATGAGGAGCAGGTCGGCATCGCTGAGGAGCAGCCGAGCCTCTTGGAGGAGGACTTAGAATCAGGCAGCCGGTCCCAGGCAGCAGGCAGCACACACAGCTGTGATGCAGTCACAGTTCTCTCCGAATTCTGTGCTTGATTAAATCCAAACCTCTATGCCATGATGAGCAAAGCTTGCTATCAACCAGACGAGGTCAAAATATCTTTTTCACCCTTCGCTTCCCTTTCCTGCACTTGAAGCAGCAACCCGCTGATCATCGGGGGCTCAGTTTGCCATCAGAGATTGTCAGTGGTCATCTGAAGGCTTTGTTGGCTGTCAGAGGGCTCCACTGATCACCAGAGATCTTCACTGACTGTCAGAGGGCTTCTTGAATCAACAGAGGGTGTCATGGGTCATCAGAGAGGAGATTTGAGGTGCCTAAGGGAGGGGATGTGG
>NW_011255548.1:0-585 GCF_000146605.3 Meleagris gallopavo
TGAAAATCATCTTCTGCTCCCTGCCCCTGAGAATTTAGATCCAGGCACCCATAGAATAAAATGGCCGTGGAAGGTGCAGGCAGGACCCAGGTGGTGTGGCCTACTTGCACCTTGGGGGAGATTGCTGGAGGTGGGATGTGGGAACATAAGAAAAAAACTGCTCAGAGCAGCAGCTGTGGAACAAGGTAAGCGGCATGAGAACCAAGGACACCTTTAGAAGAGGAAAGAACATCTCACGGCTCTGACCGGCCAAGCGCCTGTGTGAACGGTTGAAGTGTTTTGCAGAATGCTCTGCTAACGTGTATAAATAGAGTAGTGCTTAAAGTAAAGCAGACTAATAGCTTTTGACCACATTGGTGTGCTGTTATGTCTCTAGCACGTCCTGAGAGTCCAGAGTCTTCCCCTCAGTGGGAGGCTCAGTAGTCCCTCCAGTAATAGCTACGTGGCCTACTGATGTTGTGGCCAACACTCCGATCTTCACTGCTAAGGGACCCCCATCACGTCCCTGTGGCAGATCAGGACACTCCTTTGGTGCCTGATATTATTATGCAGCCGCAGACATCCGGCCAGAAGGTGTGGTACAGG
>NW_011255549.1:0-504 GCF_000146605.3 Meleagris gallopavo
AGGGAAACAGTGCAAAATGAGCGAGAGAGTCTTCTGGTCGAGAGAAACAGCCTCCAATCTGAGAGAGATGCCCTCCGAATTGAGAGAGACTCCCTGCAATCCAAACTCAACAGTCTTCAATCTCAACAAGACACCCTCCAATCTGAGCTAGATACTCTCATAATCGAACGAGACAGGCTCCGAGCTGAACTGGAGGATGAGAGCATTGGAACTGACCAACCTGATCAACTACAAGAAGCACCACAATTGATGTCACTTGCCCCTGTAAGAGGACGGAAAAATGAAACGAATCTCGACTCAGTTGGAAGAGAAGAAAGAAGAGGAGAGAGGTCCAGAGGAGTGGCTCCAAGATCCACAAGAAGCACCCCCTAAGTCCAGGGGAGGGGCCCTCAGTAAGACCACGGTCACCGGCGCCAATGAGGGCAACAAGAAGTCCCGAAAGAAGTAAGAGGTGAGCAAGATATCGTTACTATTGTTGATCGATCTCTGAAAATGAATGAAATT
>NW_011255550.1:0-456 GCF_000146605.3 Meleagris gallopavo
GTCACTTGCCCCTGTAAGAGGACGGAAAATGAAACGAATCTCGACTCAGTTAGAAGAGAAGAAAGAAGAGGAGAGAGGTCCAGAGGAGTGGCTCCAAGATCCACAAGAAGCACCCCTAAGTCCAGGGGAGGGGCCCTCAGTAAGACCACGGTCACCGGCGCCAATGAGGGCAACAAGAAGTCCCGAAAGAGTAAGAGGTGAGCAAGATATCGTTACCATTGTTGATCGATCTCTGAAAATGAATGAAATTCGAAGTCTGAGAAAAGCTTTTCACGTCACCCAAATGAGCCTATTGCCACTTGGTTACTTCGATGTTGGGACAATGGGGCCAACAGTGTGTGGCTGGATAGTAGAGAAGCTCGCCAACTGGGTGGCGTTGCTAGGGACTCAGCCATTGACAGAGGTATTAGTACATGCCAGAACCAGGCTTTACCCTCTGGAAGCGGATGTTGTTAG
>NW_011255551.1:0-578 GCF_000146605.3 Meleagris gallopavo
GTAAGAGGACGGAAAATGAAACGAATCTCGACTCAGTTAGAAGAGAAGAAAGAAGAGGAGAGAGGTCCAGAGGAGTGGCTCCAAGATCCACAAGAAGCACCCCTAAGTCCAGGGGAGGGGCCCTCAGTAAGACCACGGTCACCGGCGCCAATGAGGGCAACAAGAAGTCCCGAAAGAGTAAGAGGTGAGCAAGATATCGTTACCATTGTTGATCGATCTCTGAAAATGAATGAAATTCGAAGTCTGAGAAAAGACTTTTCACGTCACCCAAATGAGCCTATTGCCACTTGGTTACTTCGATGTTGGGACAATGGGGCCAACAGTGTGTGGCTGGATAGTAGAGAAGCTCGCCAACTGGGTGGCGTTGCTAGGGACTCAGCCATTGACAGAGGTATTAGTACATGCCAGAACCAGGCCTTTACCCTCTGGAAGCGGATGTTGTTAGCTGTAAAAGAAAGATACCCCTTCAAAGATGATCTGATGCCTGAGAAAAAGAATGGGCTGATATGGAAGAAGGCAATCTGTTATTTAAGAGAATATGCTGTGGTGGAAATGCTACATAGCCCCGATTTCATTCC
>NW_011255552.1:0-477 GCF_000146605.3 Meleagris gallopavo
CGTTGCTCACATGCTCTGCATCTTGCTTGACGCGCACGACTCACACCATTCCGTGTTTTCTCTCTCCAGACAAAGCCCACGCAGCAAGATGAAGGAATCACCAGCTGGAAGTTGGTGTTCCTGCTTTGGGCTGGGAAAACCATCCTCTGGGGCCACACGCCAATGGCAGCACAATGCCAGGGAGCCCCTCAGAGACAGAAGTCGTAGTCCTGGCAGGTAAGGTGCGAATCCAGCTTCCAAAACCCTGCTTTTCAGCAACATAGAATTCATGCTGACATTGGGCTTTTATCTGCTTCTAGCATTCCAGCCCATACCTAACAGCTTCAGTTCACCCCTGATCAAGAGCCATTTTCATAATTCAGCTTGTGAAAGTTTGACACCAACCCTTGTTTATCCTTCTATAGGTGAATCGAGCCTTGTCAACCCAGAAGAGTCAGAGCAAGTAGCGATGATGGGCGTGTGCTTCCATCAATGCAC
>NW_011255553.1:0-506 GCF_000146605.3 Meleagris gallopavo
GGCCACAACATCAGTAGGTCATGTTCCTATTACTGGAGGGACTACTGAGCCTCCCATCTCCAACCATCTCCCCCCAAGGTGCAAGTAGGCCACACCACCTGGATCCTACCTGCACCTTCCAAGGCCATTTCATTCTATGGGTGCCAGGATCTAACTTCTCAGGGGCAGGGAGCAGAAGATTATTTTCCTTACCAATCTGGGGTCTTACCTGATGATCAGTGCCCATCATTTGGATCTAAGTGGGTGGCCCACGTTGTCTGCAACATTCTCAGGGCACTGGGTCTGCCGTCTCGGGGTCTTTCATTCAGGTCTCGCAAGGTTTCATACAGTCTCTTTGTCCACCCCTGCAGGGACTGGGAGTCTGTCTTCAGGGCAGCCTTAAGAATACCGTTATGACGTTCGATGAGACCTGCTCCCATTGGATTATATGGCAGGTGGAATCGCCATTCGATGTGATTTTCTTCTGCCCAGTGCTGTATCATGGCACCAGTAAAATGAGTTCCTTG
>NW_011255554.1:0-502 GCF_000146605.3 Meleagris gallopavo
AAGTCCAGGAAACCAACTATGCTTGCTTCCATTCCAAATGAGCTCTTCTTTCTAATCCTTTGGAAGGTCAAAACCAAATATATTTTAACTTACCATGATATTCAGAAAAACAAATGCATTGAGCAACCTGGTCTAGAAGGAAGGTGTCTCTGCCTATAGCAGGGGGTTGGAATTAGATGTTGGTAAAGGTCCCTTACAACTCAAACCATTCTATGGTCTTGACTAGAAGTATAATTTCACAATTTTTAAAACTTTCAGATAACCAAAGAGAATGATTTAGTTAAATAGGTTCAACTATTTGCAATACTACTTATATTCCAGTATATATGGAAATCTGGTTAACTTTGCAGAATTTGTCCAAAAGCTGCCTGCAACTCTAGGCAATCAATTATCATTAGGTGTGGTAAGCTCTGAAATTAATGTGGTTCTTTTTCCCGTCAGTGTTACAATGCTACAGGTTTCTCAAGAAGAAAACTTCACAGCACAGATGACAATAGCATTC
>NW_011255555.1:0-461 GCF_000146605.3 Meleagris gallopavo
CCCTTAGGTGCTGTGCTGTACTGCTGTGGAGCCACAGTGCTCCACAACAGCTATAATGTGTCCTAGATTAAAAAAAAGAAAGGGACAGGTGCCTGCATCAGATGTCTGCGGCTGCAGAGGCTCTTCCAGAAGAAGAAGAAGGCAGCGGAACCTTATGCTCACACTGCACTACAAATGCTACAGGAGCAGAACAAACCGGGCAGCTCTGGGTTCCTCCCGGGAAGGCAAAACTGCACAGAGATGCACCAGCTGTGTTTGGCAGTGCCCTCCCAGCCTCACATTTCCTGCTCCCCCGCTCCTCGTCCGATCCCACTGCTGAGCCAGGAACTCAGTGCCGCAGAGCACCGTGCAAAGCTGTGCCGGGACCTCCTCCCCTTCTTCTCCTGCAGCTCGGCGTGCAGCCTCACCTCCTCCTCTGGCAGAGCTGCTGATCCCACGCGTGCCATCGGGATGCTCCTCTA
>NW_011255556.1:0-485 GCF_000146605.3 Meleagris gallopavo
AGGAGTTGATATCAATGGAAGACGTTCCTCTTCCTACGCCTCATCCTCCTCCCCCGCTCTCCTTGCCTCACCTTTACCCCAGCTCCTGGAAGATGCCCACAGACTTTCAGTCAGCTCTCAAATCCATAGGACTCCTTTCACATTACTCCATTAATAAAAGACTTCAGACTCGTTCCATGCACTCAAACTGACCGAGCAGTGGTATCACAATCACTCGTAACACACGGAAGCACCCAAACCCTGAGGATTTCTTTTCCCCTCCACTACCAGGTTCTTCTTAGCACACAGGACTTCTCCTGCTGCTATCAAACAAAGCCAGCAGTACAAAGCAAGCAGCCACTGAGGACTCTAAAAGCAAAGCCTGATCCACAAAGCACACCTGAACTTCACAAGCACACCTGAGCCGCCTCCTTGGCTGATGATAATTTTCAGGTATTTATGAGCTAGCTGAGAAGAAACATCTTTTTAATGTTGGACTGATTACA
>NW_011255557.1:0-640 GCF_000146605.3 Meleagris gallopavo
ATTATTTCCATTATACTGTGATGCCTGTATTTCATTCTGTTATCAGTCTGATGCAGATACAGTTCCTTGTGGAAACAGGGCAACAGTTACTACTAAATGAAATAAAGGGTGGCCATAGCAGATAAATAATTTAGTTAGTTTTGCTTATGTCTGATATAATTCAAATTTAATACAGTGCTAGTGTCTTATTTTGCAAAGTACACCATATTAGGATTTCTCTTTGTCCCTTCTGAAAAAAGCCTTCTTAGCCACTCCTACTGATCTTTCTATTCACAGGAAGGTGTCAATTAGTGTTGCTTGAAGAATGTGGGGAGGTGAAATGGCTGAGTATGTCTCTACTCTGCAAAATCAGTTAGTAATGTAGAGCAGCTGCATGGCACACTTCAGTGATGCTGTGCAACTTTTTTCTGTCACTCTGATACTGTGGGATGCTCAAGACATTGTGATATAGTAAGTTTGGCTCAATGTCTCTGTAGGAGCTGGTGAAGTCTCTTGCTGTAAAAGCCTTCTTCCTACATTAAAAAGCACAGTTTGAGATGGTACATGTTTTCACACTAAGAGTTGCTTTTGCCCCTGTCTTCATAGGTTATCAGCGTCAGCTGCTCTACAAACATGATGATGGCTCCTACAGTGCCTTTGG
>NW_011255558.1:0-575 GCF_000146605.3 Meleagris gallopavo
TCAATTAGTGTTGCTTGAAGAATGTGGGGAGGTGAAATGGCTGAGTATGTCTCTACTCTGCAAAATCAGTTAGTAATGTAGAGCAGCTGCAGTGCACACGGTTCAGTGATGCTGTGCAACTTTTTCTTGTCACTCTGATACTGTGGGATGCTCAAGACATTGTGATATAGTAAGTTTGGCTCAATGTCTCTGTAGGAGCTGGTGAAGTCTCTTGCTGTAAAAGCCTTCTTCCTACATTAAAAGCACAGTTTGAGATGGTACATGTTTTCACACTAAGAGTTGCTTTTGCCCCTGTCTTCATAGGTTATCAGCGTCAGCTGCTCTACAAACATGATGATGGCTCCTACAGTGCCTTTGGGAAGTCTGACACCCAGGGCAACACATGGTGAGTGGCCAGAGTTGGAGCTGTCATCCCAAACTGCATCCATTCTATTTCCTGGATGTGACATATGTGCTCTGCCCACAGGCTGACAGCTTTTGTGGCCAGGTCCTTTGGGCAGGCCAGCTCTTACATTTACATCAGCAAAAATCATGTGCAAGATGCTGTGCTCTGGCTGCAGAAGCATCAGTTATCC
>NW_011255559.1:0-396 GCF_000146605.3 Meleagris gallopavo
TTTTTTTTTTTTTCATTAAAAATTTTCTATATTGAATCTCAACAAATTTTTGATTTTTTTCATTTATTTTCACTTAAACACCTCTTTTTCCTATATACTAACACTGTTAAACAAAAATTAAGCATCACTATGGTTTATGTGCACCTTCAAGTTACCTGTTTTTCAGTAAGAATTACTCTTCTCAGTAACTGATTCTCAAGTCCTTTCATTGTAACAGTAAAATCAATAATTGATGTTTTTGCATTAATTTCAGGTGTGAAAGCAGGATTGGGTAGCTTTGTAGTAATGTATAGTCTAAAGGAACTCATTACTTCAACTTCCTTATCACCAACTTTCACCTGTGAAATAAGTCAGAATCATATTGGTAAAATGAATAATTTTATCAATTATCATCTG
>NW_011255560.1:0-658 GCF_000146605.3 Meleagris gallopavo
AAAGAACTTGGAAAAAAATAATCTCTTACTCTGTGATACAAAGGTTGGGGGGAAGGAAAGATCTAAAGTGCTTCTCAGATGTTCTAAAATTCGTTTTGTTTGTGCCTTGCTGGATGTTTTTCAGCCCGTCTTAAATTTGATATTCTCCAATTGTATTGACAAACAGGTTTTGCTTTGTTTTGTTTTCTTTCTCCCTTCTTCCTTTGAGATCAAGGGAAAGAGGGAAAAACCACACCAATTATAAAAATGTTTTCTTACCATCCTCTCTTTCTGAAATTTGGAAATTTTCTGAGCTCTTTAAGTAGCTAAAGGCAAAACAAAGGAGAAAAAAACTATGAAAGTATCATCAAATTCTTTCCAGCTTACTGAAAAGACTGATTTTCACAATTAGGTTTCATTAGCATTTGAAAATCTTGAGTAGTTGTAAGGCTTTGGCTAATCTTGGTTATTAGAGTATTATGTTAGAGACTACAGATACATTTCTCTTTAACATAGCCGCCACCTTCTGTCAGGTCACATGGCATGGATGCTGGTATATCGACTTTAAACATGAAGTATTAGAAAAAACTTTCTTTTTTATAAATTCTGGTAGAAAGCAAAAAATACAAAAATATGGATCTGTCTTGCATGTTCATACCAGGATCATAACTTATTCTTC
>NW_011255561.1:0-577 GCF_000146605.3 Meleagris gallopavo
TCAGAGTTTCAAGGCTCTCTCTTTGAATCAGTCTGTTAGCTGGGTTTTCTAAACAAGTCTGTCCATTGAGGAATTTATTTAGAGTCAAAAAAAAGTAGATTCATTTATTTTCTCTTCACTGTCCACCCCTGCCAGCAATGGGCAATGTCATGATTCTTACAAGCACTTGAATTAGTGTTTTTCTTGGAAACTATGCCAACGAAGCCATTTTTCAGATTGTTAAGCACTGATCCCTTTCTTAACTGTGTAATTTTGGGGTTCTGCTTCAGCTGAGGTTTTAGATATCTTCTCTGTGTATCCATAGTATGTGTATTTATTTGTAGATCTTGAATGTTGTGTGTGGCAGTTGAAAAAACAAATCTCTCTCAGGATGAGGTCTGGGTAAAGGAGAGAAAATAAGTCTGTTATTTATTGTTTTAAAGCATAACAATTCACTGAAATCAGCAGGTGCTTCTATTTTATTTTGTTTTGTGTCTTTGTTGTTGTTTGGATTGGTTTTTGCTTTGAACGTGATCCAGACAAATGAGGATGATCAAACCAAGCTGGCTGCAGCCTTTGGTGACCTGCTGTAGGTGAG
>NW_011255562.1:0-484 GCF_000146605.3 Meleagris gallopavo
CCTATTATGGATCATCATAAAGGGATATTTCCTTATACTTGTGTCAACAGTTTGCAGGCTGGTTCGGTCCAGTTCTGTGACTAATGGAATGTGGGGACCAGCGGGCCCACGACCCAGGAAAGGGAAAAAGGGAAAGGGGAAAGGGTAGGGAGATGGGCCCAAAAGAAAACAGCGGCAACAATCTTAGGAGGAAAACTAATTTACTAAATAAAATATAGCAATGCAGGATAACACAGTATAATACAGTATAATTGGAATTAAATCTAATAAATCAAATAAAATGTGAGAGAGAGTGTCTGAAAACTGAAGGCCTTTACTCTAAAGCTGAAGATAAGACATCTAGGGAGCACACAATACACTGCTGAGATAAACAGAAAGAGAAAAGGGAGTATCTCGTGATCTGCGAGCAGTTTTTTAGTTTTATCTTTCCCACTGAATGGAAACGCACAGTCCTCTGGGGTATGTAGTTCTTTTTCTCTTCTGA
>NW_011255563.1:0-461 GCF_000146605.3 Meleagris gallopavo
TTAAAAGCAAATCTGAAACAAAGATGTACAGTGAAAACTTCACACAAACGTGAGAGTTCAGAAGTATATTTTTAACTACTTCACAGCAAAACATGATGATACTTTCATCTACCATTTCAATCAAACATAATTTTGTTCTCTTATGACTAATGACTGATTAGTGATCTGCTTTTATGCCAAAATAACTGTTTCTAAATATGTTCTTAAATAGATATAATGACTGGAAAAAATTACAACAGGAAAAAAGGGAGCATACAGCAATAACAGTTCCAGATTTGTTTCAGCTCATGTGTCTAGTGGTTTGTTAAGGCAAAAACAAAGTTTAAGAAGAGTTCAAATTAAAAAAAAAAAAATACTTTGTTAGAAGAAAAAAGAAAAATAAATTACTTGAAATCCTAATATTTAAGTGCTTATCAAAAATATTTGGAATCTCAGTAAATCTCAGCAGATAGAATTACTTG
>NW_011255564.1:0-546 GCF_000146605.3 Meleagris gallopavo
GCCTTTTGCTGCTGGATGTGTTCTGTACAGAGAACATAACTCCTTGTGCATTGTCATGTATTAAAAAAAAAATTCCAAAGAACAAAAATAATAGCAAAGGCTTGTACCAAAGAAACATACCACTCCATAGAGCGGTTGTCTCCCCAGGCAATACAACCATTAGCCCTAATTCTGTTTCCCTAATTGCTCACTACTGGGTTGCATAGCATTCAAGTTTGGTTTGGTTGAAGTCTGGGTACTTGCCTATATTGCCTCTGAATGCATAGATGTTAAACGGGATTTATGCTGTTATTTCTTGCTTGGCATCCAGGTACAGACAATACCTGATCAGTTACGTCCATACAATTGTTTTAGAACTAGGCCTTGAGGTCGTTTGCATTAGAGTGAGGTTGTTTGCTCTGTGATGTAGAGGGTAGTGTCAGTGAGGCCCTGAGGTTTTGCATTAAATGGCAGTATCACTGGAGAAAAAATAATCAAGACCATACAAACGTGAAGGCAAGAAGACAAATAAGCAGGTATGACCCAAAAGGGAATGACTGGAATGCC
>NW_011255565.1:0-436 GCF_000146605.3 Meleagris gallopavo
AGACCCTCTCCCTAACCTCCAGGGTGTGGGATTCCTGCAGGGGAGCCTTTTCACTGAAGACAGAAGTAAAGAAGGCATTCAGTATCTCTGCCTTCTCAGCATCCCCCGTTACGAGGACCCCCCCCTCACTTAGTAAGGGGCCCACATTCTCCCTAGTTTTCCTTTTGCTATTAACATACTTGAAGAAGCCTTTTTTATTATCCTTTATCACTTTAGCCAGATTCAATTCCAGACGGGCTTTAGCCTTCCTCGTCGCATCCCTGCAGGCCCTGACTACATTCCTATATTCTTCCCAAGTGATCAGACCCTTTTTCCACATTTCATGGACCTTCTTCTTTCCTTTGAGCTTGCGCATGAGCTCCTTGCTCATCCACAAGGTCTCCTGCCACCTTTTCCCGATTTCTTGTTCACAGGGACGCACCGATCCTGAGCTTGG
>NW_011255566.1:0-447 GCF_000146605.3 Meleagris gallopavo
GTACATCTGTTCATCTTGCCCCCAATGGGAAAGAAAAGTAGCAGTGGCACCTCTAGAAGAAAATTACTTGCAACAAGATTTGAGAAACAAGATGGAGAACGACAACAAGATGGAGAAAGAAGCTGCTCACTGCCCACTGGGTCTTCATTGCGCACAGCCCTTCAGCAACAGGAGAGCAGCTGTGGTGGCTGAAGTGCAGCATTTTTATTTTATTTATTATTTTGCTCTGTGAACTCAAAAAATACTCTATGAGGATGATGAACAAATCTCTCTGCAGAATTGGAGAGGTCATGTCTGGGCAGGGGGGTGGGGGATGGCGGGGGGGCCATGAAATAATCCCAGCAGATGCCACTTGAGATGAGGCTGCGGTAGGCTGGGATTAGTGCCAAGAGGAAACAGGTGGTGAAACGGCGTTGATCAGTTATTACCCTTGAATCTGTTTACAAA
>NW_011255567.1:0-412 GCF_000146605.3 Meleagris gallopavo
AAATAGCATCACCAGCTGGGGAAAAATATCTAGGTGGAGATTTCCTATAAAGATCTTTATTATGTCCCAAATTGAAAGAAGATAAACAACAAAATAATAAAGATCTATATATTTGTGTACACTGGGTAAAATTAAAAAAAAAAGTTTAAATCTGTTCAAACCAAGAGGTCAAAACCTCTATCCGCAATACTGGAAGAATTAACAAGTAAAGCTCAACTAGTAGCAAACATCAGCTCTTCTCAAGAGAGGTAGCACCAGAAGAGAAGTGAAGCAAATATATATGAAACCAAAAAAAAAAAAAAAAAGGAAATGTTCTGATGTTGTCAGCCTTTTGGATTCAAACAAAAGTTCTGAAGGAAAGAAAAAGACACAAAGTTAGAAAGCTCAACTGCAGGCTTACATAATAAAACCT
>NW_011255568.1:0-650 GCF_000146605.3 Meleagris gallopavo
GGATGATAAACACTGAACTTCCTAGTGAGGTGGTTGATACCCTGTGCATGTCAGTGGTCAAAGACACATTTGGATAATACCCTTAATAAAATGCTTTAACTTTTGTTAAGCCCTCATGTGTTCAGGCAGCTGGACTATCTAGTCTTAGAAGGTCTGAATTTAGTAGGTCTGACTGAAATATTCTAAATTCTAATTCTATCTTGCTCTATCTCATGCTATGCATTAGTTACTGAGCTGTTGATGGTCTATTCCTATCATATCTCAGTTTTCTAGGTAGATTACATTCCCTTTCTTTCTCTTCCCTGCTTTTTTCTTACACCTGCATCGTGATGCTTTGACGTATTAATATTATAATGTTGCTTTATTTGGGAGAACTAATCAGTGTTTTCAAGAGTATTCATTGATTAACAATAAATTTCTAAGTTTTAAAAATTGTATACAAATTATTTATCCTAAGTACCAGTTTTATAATGGCTTTGATGATATTTTAAAATGTCTTTGGCATTTTGAACTAGTTCAGTTTTCAGTGCATGTTTAGGGTTTTTCCCGTAAGGTCTGTATTGCGTGTCAATAATGGACATGAGAGGTATGTCAACACATTTCTGATTCAATTACTACGTAGCTTGATTCAGAAGTAATGCCTCCTATTT
>NW_011255569.1:0-694 GCF_000146605.3 Meleagris gallopavo
GCTCTATCTCATGCTATGCATTAGTTACTGAGCTGTTGATGGTCTATTCCTATCATATCTCAGTTTTCTAGGTAGATTACATTCCCTTTCTTTCTCTTCCCTGCTTTTTTCTTACACCTGCATCGTGATGCTTTGACGTATTAATATTATAATGTTGCTTTATTTGGGAGAACTAATCAGTGTTTTCAAGAGTATTCATTGATTAACAATAAATTTCTAAGTTTTAAAAATTGTATACAAATTATTTATCCTAAGTACCAGTTTTATAATGGCTTTGATGATATTTTAAAATGTCTTTGGCATTTTGAACTAGTTCAGTTTTCAGTGCATGTTTAGGGTTTTCCCGTAAGGTCTGTATTGCGTGTCAATAATGGACATGAGAGGTATGTCAACACATTTCTGATTCAATTACTACGTAGCTTGATTCAGAAGTAATGCCTCCTATTTATTTGGAAATTTATTATGGAAATTCAAAGGATGCAAATAGCAAAATAACCTTTCTTTCATAGAAGAAACTATTAGTTAAATATGTATCAAAATATACTAAAGTGTTTTTGATGATTGTTTTAGTTTTTTTTCCTTTCCTTTCTTTAGGTTAAATTCTTACATTGTTTTGTTTCAGTGAGATTCATTCAAGAGAGCTAAAGTTACTTTAAGAATGCTGCCAACAAGCTTGGCAGTAGCAATGCTGTAG
>NW_011255570.1:0-436 GCF_000146605.3 Meleagris gallopavo
AGTGAACACTTCAGTCATCTCGCAGTTCAAGCTCTAGTAGGAAAAAAAAAAGTTAACGGAAGAACAAGTTAAGATGCTGTTAATCATGACTGAAATACAACAGCTGAGTTTCTCCTCCACCCTGCAGACTTGGTTGAGTGGGAAGAGAGATTTCCTGCACAACTTAAGCAAGACAGTTTCCAATGCCAAATGAATGTACCACAAGGCAACCACCCCTCTCTTTGACTTTAAAGGAAGATAATGCCTGGGAGAGTTTTCTCCTATTTAAATGCTCAACTACTGTGAATCAATGTTACCAGAGGTTCCAACACATGAGCAGAAGAGGGTGAAATATTTAAAAATCCATTCAACTTTTAATACAAATAGAATCACAGAGTTCTAAGGATGTCTCAAGGATCACATATCAGACATATTCATGTTCAGTGATTTCTTACCC
>NW_011255571.1:0-440 GCF_000146605.3 Meleagris gallopavo
AAAACCACCCATTTCTGTGGCAGGCAAAACTGGTTATTCTTTGAATGACTTTTTAAAAAGTCGGGGCGAGGGAGGTGATTGTCCCTCTCTACTCTGCCCTCATGAGGCCCCATCTGGAGTACTGTGTCCAAGCCTCAGCCTCCAGCACAGGAAGGGTGCAGAGCTGTTGGAGCGGATCTGGAGGAAGCCATAAAGATGATCAGAGGGCTGGAGCACCTCTCTGCTGAAGAAAGGCTGAGAGCTGAGCCTGTTCAACCTGGAGAGGAGAGAGCAGTGGGGGGACCCTATTGCAGACTTCCAGTGCTTGAAGGGAGCTTATAAACAGGAGAAAAGGCTGACTTTTTAGATGGTCTTATAGAGATAGGACAAAGGTGAAATTGGGCTTTTAAAACTAAAAAGTAGGGGGAGATATAGGTTAGATGTCAGGAAGAAATTAATTA
>NW_011255572.1:0-361 GCF_000146605.3 Meleagris gallopavo
TGTGTGCCACAACCTTGGAATTATGCTCCCCTTTGACAATAGAGATTAAAAAAAAAAGTACAGCTCCACTTGCATGCTTTCCCATAAAAACAACTGATTCAACAAAGACACTGATTTTTTTTTAATTTCATTTTTATTTTTAAACTTCAAGACAGATTAACTTCCTCAGTCTCTGGAGAACATTCTAGAAAGAGAAAAAAAGACATGAACCAGCGCTCCTTCCTCCTTCTTAACTTCTGAATGATCACAGGCATTAAGGCTTGGCTTTAACTGATAATTTCTGGATGCTGTTGAGAAGGCCTTGGGGATTGGTGAAAGGACATGGATAATTCTGGCAACAAAATCCAGATCTCACCATTAC
>NW_011255573.1:0-682 GCF_000146605.3 Meleagris gallopavo
TTTGTTCCAATTTATGCCTAGATTTGTCTCACTTTAAGTAAAAGGGTTTTACAGAAGATTTTAATGAGAGCTGAGATTTTGGGAAATTCCGGATGGTTAGCCATCTTGCTATGAAATAAATAAATAAGGGCTTGTGAGCATGTGAACCTGGGGACAGCTTAATTAAAATGAATGGGGCAATTAAATTAAAAGAAAAAAAAACATAAAGTGGTAAGAAGGGAAAGAAAATTAGTCAGGGAAATTGCTGAAGAAGAAGAACTTAAAAATCAAGTAGTAGAAAATAAATGCAAGGTGCTTCATAAAAATGCTGTGAATATTCTTTCTGGTACTTCTTCCCATAAATGTCGTCTTTCACAGACATATATTACATAAGGAAAAGACCTCCCTAGTGGAAGGGCAGATACTGTGCTCTCAGTGTGAGAGTGACTGTGCAAATAAGCTTGTGTAAATTGAAGGATTTGTCTACACTGACAAGCTGGTAGAATAATTATTTAACTTAAAACTATTCTGATATGAATCCCCACTGTCAAAATTATTTTGGAACAAATGCTTTAATTATTGTGAAGTAAAATAATTAATCTTGAGGTCAGATGAATTTACTCAGTGATTGACTGTTCACATCAGAGAATTACATGAGCATAGTGTGAGTAAAATAATGCAGTGGCTGCAGCTTTGCCAGGAA
>NW_011255574.1:0-517 GCF_000146605.3 Meleagris gallopavo
CCAGATTTTTGTCCCATGCCTTATAGCTGGGATGGTGCCGTTCTGAGTCTCCTCTGCTGTAAATCAACATCGACAGCAGCTCAAAGTAGAAGGAAGAAAGCAACGCTATCTTTAAAATAAGTAAATAAATAAAAATCTAAGGTGTTCCTAATCATCCTGAAAGCTGCTTTCATTCTCTTCTTTCCTCTTTCCTTGGCTTTGCAGCTTCTTGCATTGTGACCTTGCTGGCACGTTCTCCTGTATTCCTCACTGACGCCATTGGCAGTGCTGGAAGCTCAGCCTGCTCAGACATGGCGTTGAATATGGCAGAAGATGGGGGTGATAAATGTACGACCAGGTTGGGTATTGCTACAGTCCCTTAAAAACTTGAACTTACGCTAACCACGAGGATGGAAACCTCTGCCACAGTGTGCAGTGGGTGCGTAGTGATGGTAAAACACTGCAGCTGGAAGATGGGTGGTTGGTGGGATGTATGTTTTCCTGCATCTCCAGGGCAACATTTACAAATTTCAGCAAC
>NW_011255575.1:0-397 GCF_000146605.3 Meleagris gallopavo
AAATATTTACAAAACACTTGTTACACTATCTATTTTATATATCTGCACAGTGCCAGCTAGCACACATGACATTACTGAATGTATTTTAAGATAGAAATTAACTGTATTTTATTTGTAAGGATGAGTCGCTGGTTTGCTCACGGTGATAGAGGCAGAAACTTTACAGTCAGGGAGACACTGATCAATCTAATATTTTAACCACTGAAGTCACCTCTCCTTTAACAAATTAAATAACAATGAAAAAAAATAGAGGAAAATGTATACTTAAAAAGGGAAGACTTAAGACAGCGCAATGCTTCCAAAAGATGCTGTAGGAAAAAAAAAAAAAGCAGTTGAACTATACATTGGAAACATGGGCTAAGAAGGATTTTAAAGAATAGACAGACACAATAACATG
>NW_011255576.1:0-371 GCF_000146605.3 Meleagris gallopavo
AAAGATTAAATTTTGTAAATTATTTTACTGAAAATAAAACTAATTGGAAGACAATTGAACAGGGCTACCAAACCAAGAAAGCAAAACGCTTCTCAAAACAGGTAAAATAATACAGATGAATATCCCCACCTATTACATATTCCTAAAAGTGAAATCCTGAACCCAAACTGAAGTAAAGCTGAACTACTTCCTCTCTCCACCTCCAGCCCATGTGATGGCTTACTGCTTCTTCTTCAGAGACAGGAGAGAACAACTCTCTTGGTATGAAGTGTGCCCCTAGCTCAGCCTTGCCATCAACAGCAGCAAAGGCAAGCTGATTTACTGAGGCGTCCTCACAAGCAACACAGGCAGTGCAATCCTGATCATTCTGC
>NW_011255577.1:0-518 GCF_000146605.3 Meleagris gallopavo
TGCAGGAGCTTCAGGATACTCTGGACTGCTCCAGGAGGAGTATCATCAGTGTTAGTGGTACTGCGATGAGTAATGGTCAAAAGTGAACAGTTTCAGGATGAGCCATTAATGGTAGCTCTTGCTTCTACCAGATCTATTCCTTTTGCTTTTACAACAAGCTCTCTATCGCTTTCTTTGGTTAAATGAAAATTTAAGCAGCATTTATCCTATTCAGTATGAACCTTCGACATCCTCTGGATATTAGAAACACAGTGCTAGTTTTCTAAACACATTTACAAAAAAGAAAAAGAAAAAAAGGAAGATGAAAACCCTGAATTTTTACATGGAAATCTAGCCTCCTGAGAATCCACATCTGCTAGGCCTTCCGCAGCCGGCCGACAGCCAAGGCTGGGGCTTGCAGTACTGCTGACGGGTGCAGCCCTGAAGAAAC
Source organism: Meleagris gallopavo (assembly GCF_000146605.3). Taxonomy (NCBI): domain Eukaryota; kingdom Metazoa; phylum Chordata; class Aves; order Galliformes; family Phasianidae; genus Meleagris; species Meleagris gallopavo. The sequence goes on from NW_011255577.1 coordinate 431, forward strand.
AAAACGGACTCCCAGTTTTTATCTCTTCCAAGCCACATCCAGGTTGAAAAGAGCCATCCTCCTGGTGGCTGCTGTGAGCCGGCTGGAG
>NW_011255578.1:0-421 GCF_000146605.3 Meleagris gallopavo
GGCTCTGCAGGCAGTGGAGAGAGTGTGGGCCATCATCATGCTGAGGTGGCATTTAGGCACTTCCAAGTGTCCCACGGCTTGGGGATGAGCAGCAGGAAGTTGGTTGGTGCCTGCTTGAAGAGGGAGCAACCCCCCAGCAAGGAAGGTTGCTAAGCAGGCAGGGGATGGTAGCAGCATCCTGCCCTGCCTGCAGGAAAGCCAGGTCCAGCACTTCTGAAGGGAAAAAAAAAAAAAGGACTCAAAAGATCTGTGAGTCATGGACCTCAACAGCCTGGGGGATGCTGGATACATCAGCTGGCAGGAGGACTGGTTGCAGCAGGACCTGGCCCTCCAGATGTGCTCGTGTCCCTTTGCAGAGCTGCTGAAGAGCTTTGATCAAATCTGAGAGGGAAGGCTGGCCCTCGTCTAGCTAGCAGCTTGG
>NW_011255579.1:0-455 GCF_000146605.3 Meleagris gallopavo
GACATAAGGAAGTTGGCTGACTGATGCCAATTGACCTTCCTTGAAAATGTGGTCTGCACTTGTTGCCTACTAGCCTAGCTTTGCCAATATCCAGTTCCCTCTATTGACACAAATGAGACAAATTCCCTGAGGCTTAAACTTACTAGATACTGTAGTTTCCAATTACCTTTTAGAATTTATTATTACTACTAGTAAAACCAGTTTACTCAAAACTGTGATTCTTGAGAACCACACTAAATTGACTTAGAATGAAATCATGTATTTGTGAATCATTACAATTATCTTTTTTCCAGGAGATAAGTAATGATATGAAAGTTGTGATGCTCTAATTTGCTTGATACTTAAAAAGTGAAACAAGAAAAAGTCAGCTTTATTGGTTGCACCCTATTTCCCTGTGAGGGACTGAAATCAGTACTTCAAAGATTAAGTTTAAATGTGACCTTCATAATTAAAAT
>NW_011255580.1:0-657 GCF_000146605.3 Meleagris gallopavo
AGGAGCGCAGCAGTGCTGAGAGTGAACGGGGAACGTTGCGCTCCCTGGAGGATCCTGAGAAATGAGTGACCCAGGGCAGGTGCTGGAGAGGAGCCGCAGGCTGTTATCGTGGCGGCTGAGCGCCGCTTCTGGCAGCACGATGGATGTGCCTCTGATAAGGCCGCCGCGATCACAGAGCGAGCAGTGACAGCAGGCACACGAGGTTTGCAGCACTGCCTTCCTCCCGTCTCTCTCCACTTCCAGATTCTCGGTCCAGCCCACAGAGCGAAATGAAGCAGAGGAGGGAGAAAACGTGCTACTGGTTCTTGCTCGGTTCCTATTGCAGAGCAAACGATTGCCTGCTAGTCAGAGCAGGACGGCGCCTGCTGTCCGCTAAAGTTCACGCAGAAGCGCTGGCGCTTTGGCACAAACCAACTGCCACCCTTGTCCCCTCCCCGAGACGGGACGTAGGGCACCCACAGCCTCCGGGTGGCCTGGGCCAGGGCCTCGCCGCCTCTGGGGGAGGAATTTCCTCTGCACATCAACCTCCATTTCCACTCTTGGAGTTCAAAGCCACGCGACCCGTGGCTGTCTGCCAACGCCCAGTGGCACACGAGGTCTGGCAGCGGGTCAGGTAATGACATGACAATAGCAAAGCGTGGACAACTGCGATGCAAC
>NW_011255581.1:0-469 GCF_000146605.3 Meleagris gallopavo
TGACATCAATTGTGGTGCTTCCTGTAGTTGATCAGGTTGGTCAGTTCCAATGCTCTCATCCTCCAGTTCAGCTTGGAGCCTGTCTCGTTCGATTATGAGGGTATCTAGCTCAGATTGGAGGGCATCTTGTTGAGATTGAAGACTGTTGAGTTTGGATTGCAGGGAGTCTCTCTCAATTCGGAGGGCATCTCTCTCAGATTGGAGGCTGTTGCTCTCGACCAGGAGACTCTCTCGCTCATTTTGCACTGTTTCCCTGAGACTCTCCTTTTCAATTTCACAAACTCTCTCCCTCTCCAGGATAGTATTGAATAAGGCCCGGTAAGCATTAGCCAGGCCCCAAATAATTTGGGCCTCCTCAGATCTTCCTGGGCCACGACATTCCTGTCTCAAATCTCTGTTTAAATTTCAGGTCTTTCAGGTGTTCTGGAGTAAAGTTCCATGACACCAAAGATTTCCATCTCTCTAAAGT
>NW_011255582.1:0-477 GCF_000146605.3 Meleagris gallopavo
TTTTTCCTTACGCTATGAAGTTTCTTGCTTGCTGTTAATCTCTGGATATACTTGCACATGAACATAAGTAAAGAAAAGAGGAACCGACGTTGAGTATATTACTGGCGTCCTGAGGATGTGGGATATTATAAGGTCTTCTACAGAAAATTACAGAAACAGGGGTCTTGCGAGACTCCATGGTGCAGACAGCTAATACAGGATTTTTGAATTTCTGATCTCCTCTGAATTTCATCAGCATTCTTCATGGCTAATGTCCCCCTCCTTCTCTCCTTTGTTCTGCAGCCTGTGACCTTTGAAACCAGAGTTCAGAGCAACAGCTGCTGCAGGGTTCTTTGCAGCAGGCCCTTGCCAAGGTTAACCTGCAGTCCCACCGCGTGTCAACTCCGGAGTGCAAGGTCACGGGTTTCTTTCCTTCTTCTCCATTCATTTCGTGCGGCATAAGAGCCCCAAAGAGCAATTTCCTCTCTCTCTTTTCTG
>NW_011255583.1:0-496 GCF_000146605.3 Meleagris gallopavo
TGTCCCCTCCTTCTCTCCTTGTTCTGCAGCCTGTGACCTTTGAACCAGAGTTCAGAGCAACAGCTGCTGCAGGGTCTTGCAGCAGGCCCTTGCCAAGGTTAACCTGCAGTCCCACCGCGTGTCAACTCCGGAGTGCAAGGTCACGGGTTTCTTTCCTTCTTCTCCATTCATTTCGTGCGGCATAAGAGCCCCAAAGAGCAATTTCCTCTCTCTCTTTTCTGGTCTTTTTGGAATTCCAAATTATTTGCAGAAATTTAGAAAGGATATATAGTATGCTGACTGCCAAAGAGCACTGTAAAATGCAGCTTCGTTGTTAAGATAACAAAGGATCTTCATGATTAGCTTAACCGATAAGGAAGGGAAGAAAAAGGTATTGGATTAACTTGGGGTATTTCCTTTCTTCTGGAAATCCAGGTTGCAGAAGTAGAGCCCGAGACATTTCGTGAAAGACGGAGGTCGGCAGACAAGTCTATCAGGAACGCGAGGAAGAAAATAT
>NW_011255584.1:0-537 GCF_000146605.3 Meleagris gallopavo
CCTGACGAGCCAGACCAAGAGCATGATCCCGAGAGAGTCAGGTGTACACCAAACATGTGGCGTACATTCACAAAGACCGCACCAGAAAGGTACGCCAGCACATTTGCAGCAATGTATGGCAGAGGGAAAGAAGACCCTTATAAGTGAATTGGTTAATAAACTTCAAGACTTTGAGTTACATTTAAGCCCTCTGCGAGCTTGTGTTTCAGCCATTACAAAGGTAGCTGAAAAGCTGGACAGAATGGAAAACAAACAAGAAGATATAATAGACAAACTATCAACCGTGCCTGAAGCTGATAAATCCATGGAGGTAACGGATACATCAAATGGGGACCAGAATCCCCAAAACAGCCTATTGGAGGGGCTGATCAACTTGATTTCCTCCCAGCCGGTGGCATCTAATGTCTCAGCTATCAAAAGAAGACGTTCTCCTGCTCGAGCAAGTGACAACAGTAAGACCACATCACGTTTTGCCTTGTGGCATTACCTACGTGACCATGGAGAAGATATGAAGGAGTGGCATAAACAACCTACTCC
>NW_011255585.1:0-522 GCF_000146605.3 Meleagris gallopavo
GGCGTACATTCACAAAGACCGCACCAGAAAGGTACGCCAGCACATTTGCAGCAATGTATGGCAGAGGGAAAGAAGACCCTTATAAGTGAATTGGTTAATAAACTTCAAGACTTTGAGTTACATTTAAGCCCTCTGCGAGCTTGTGTTTCAGCCATTACAAAGGTAGCTGAAAAGCTGGACAGAATGGAAAACAAACAAGAAGATATAATAGACAAACTATCAACCGTGCCTGAAGCTGATAAATCCATGGAGGTAACGGATACATCAAATGGGGACCAGAATTCCCAAAACAGCCTATTGGAGGGGCTCATCAACTTGATTTCCTCCCAGCCGGTGGCATCTAATGTCTCAGCCATCAAAAGAAGACGTTCTCCTGCTCGAGCAAGTGACAACAGTAAGACCACACTCACGTTTTGCCTTGTGGCATTACCTACGTGACCATGGAGAAGATATGAAGGAGTGGCATAAACAACCTACTCCTGTACCTCAAGCACGGGTAAGAGAGTTACAAGACAAATCAAC
>NW_011255586.1:0-560 GCF_000146605.3 Meleagris gallopavo
GAACGTGGAGATATGGGAAAAGGAAGACGAGGATCTGGACAACGCAGTGAGAGCCAGGCTGAAAGAAAGAAGGGAAAGAAAGAGAAAAAGTAAAAAAGATAAGAAAAAAAGGAAAAGACAAGAAAGGAAAGAAAGGAAGGAAGAAGGAGAGAAAGAAGGAAAAGGACAGGAGAAAAGGAAGAAAGGAGAATCTCCATCTCCTGTTGGACGCAGAGGGGAACGCGGTGAGCCAGGATCAGGGTCAGGCTGAGGTACTCAGTGCCTCTTTGCCTCAGTGTTTCCTAGTAAGGCCCGGTTGCTCCCTGGGCACGCAGCCCCTTGTGCTGGTAGGTAGGGATGGGGAGCAGAATAGGCGTAACCCATGGTGAGATGGCTTTGGACCTGCTCCGAAAAACTGGACCCCACAAGTCCATGGGGCCGGATGGATTGCACCCTGGGGTGCTGAGGGAGCTGGGGGATGTGGCTGCAAAGCCGCTCTCCATCATCCTTCAGTCAGTCCTGGCTAATTGGGGATGTGTCCCTGAGTGTGTCTAAAAACCGTCTGGATGTGGTGCTCGGGG
>NW_011255587.1:0-503 GCF_000146605.3 Meleagris gallopavo
CGGGAAGGGAATCCGAGGCGTCCTCCTGGAGCTGCGGGTGCCGGGACGCGTTCTGGGGGCCCCGTGGGGCCGGGAAGGGGGTGCTTTGCTATTGGAGACAAGCCGTTCCGTAAGGAGCGCTGGGTGATGCTGACTGACGCCATCCCTTGTGAGCGTGCTCTATAGAAAGCTGCCCTCTGTGGGAGCGAGGAAACGAAACGCGGTGATTCAATACTGCCGGGTTGTTACGGGGTTCCTGCAGTCTGGGATTCTAGTCTGAGGATTGCATGAGGACGCTACGAGGATAGCAGCTCCTGTGAGTGTAAGTTCTGTTATGTCAGATTCGGTGATTGGTTCCCAGTTCCAGATTCTTTGATTCTGTGATGATTCTGGGCTTCAAATGTGTGGTGGTGACTCTGATTCCTCACTAAGAGTACAGACCCCCAGACTTGTAGCTACGCAATACGATGCATTTCCACATCCACCCTGTGCACAGTGTGTGGCATAGTTCTGAGTGCCTGAAC
>NW_011255588.1:0-448 GCF_000146605.3 Meleagris gallopavo
GGGACCTTGTGAACAGCACTCTGTTGGCAGACTTGGGAGTGTTTTCCCACAGGTAGTTATCCCTGGTCAGTAGAAGAAGAACAGAATTCATACATGTGTGCACATATTATAAATACAGTCATTATATAGTGATATAAATCACATAAATTGTATATAATTATCTATTATACATACATGAAATAGACATGAATATAGACAAAAAATTAAAATCCATAAATATTTCTGTGCATATTTAGATACAGGAATGCGTTCAGTTAGAGGCATTGATAAGCAGGCATTTAATGCACCTTGCTTTGGCTGTTTCAGCAGGTCTGCATCAGAATCCTGACTGTAAGTGACATCTGTGAGTGTCTTGAGAAGGATAGCTCAAATCTTGTATCATGCACGAGCATGGAGAAGCTGATTTCCTCTTGATTCACTCTTGTATTTTCAGTGCATAGTAGTCAGA
>NW_011255589.1:0-597 GCF_000146605.3 Meleagris gallopavo
ATAAATCTGTCTCATGGTCTCCAGAAGAGCTGTAAGAATATGCAGAGTGGACATGGATGGCAGCTACCATAACAGTGAGCCATGAAAATGAGGGTGTGAGCCACGCTGTGTCATTGCATCTGTGGGCAGGGATTTCTCCTTGGACTGAGCAGAGTACAGACGCAGCCTGAGAAAAGTACTTAGGATCAATTCAGGAAAAGCAAATGATTTGAGTAATTAATTGTAGAAACGTGTATTCTAAAGGGACTTAGAAGGAGAGAGTATTTCCCAACGCTATGGGTTGTAACTGTCTATTACCTGTTTTGTTAGACAGGTCTACTTTCTCTGTTCTTAGACTGACCTGAGAGGGCATGCTGCAGCACACCCCAGGATTTCCGTTTCCAAATCATCCAGGCAGTGCAAGTGTGGTGTACATCTCCCTTGGCAGAGACATCAAGTTTTTCTTCCTATGAAATTGAACACGTAGCGAGTCAGAAAGGACTAGTGAACGGGAAACTCATTTTCCATGCAGACTTAGAACATAGCTAAGGTGCCTCCACTTAGATGAGCAAGCTTCGGTTTAGGTACGGGTTTAAAGGCTGCCGGCTTAGATAGAAA
>NW_011255590.1:0-508 GCF_000146605.3 Meleagris gallopavo
CGGGAAACTCATTTTCCATGCAGACTTAGAACATAGCTAAGGTGCCTCCACTTAGATGAGCAAGCTTCGGTTTAGGTATGGGTTTAAAGGCTGCCGGCTTAGATAGAAACACTGCCAATCTGAAGTCTAAGAAATCTTTGCACTTAAAATTCCTTGCGTTGAAAAGTTCTCAAAGAAACCTGGAAAGGCTGCCTTTAAGTATTTCTGTTGAAAACTTCTGGGATGTCTTCCCACATCATTCACCAGGACTGTTCATATTATAGACTATTTATTCAATCAGTTTTAAAACCATGCATTGTAATTATTGGCAATACTTCTTTCCTGTGGAGCTCAAGCCCTCATGAGTGACAGGGATGGGGGGCTGCAAGGGGATTCTGGTGCTAAGCTGAAAATCTATCCAGAACAAATCTGTCCTCCTGATCTAAAAATATAGGCTAAAGGAACAAGACGTATATTCATCATTACACTGACTACACTAGAGTGTGCTTTGGTGCACACGTGCATCTAG
>NW_011255591.1:0-562 GCF_000146605.3 Meleagris gallopavo
TCAAAAGCAAGCATTCTGGGCATTGTTAAGAGCAGTTCGGAGACCATCTTGCAGCACAAAATGCGGCGCAGTCCTTTCTTTTAACAAGCCCTCATTTCTCTAATTAGTGTCAGATTCCCTCAAAGTTAAAATACGTGGATCAGAACAGCCGTTCAGTCCTGCTGAGGTAGGAACCCACGGCTGAAATGTCCCCCCATCCCGTTCCACGCTGTTTCCAGCATCGGTGGGGAAAGGAAGAGCAACTGACATCACCTACCCAGGCTTCTGCAAAGCCTTCGATACGGTCTCACACCACAGGGAGAAGCATGGCGGAGAGCTCTGGTGCCACAAAGCTCGGGGCTGGAGAAATCAAGGTTGCCTCCAAGATGCTGCTTTAAAACAACATGACTTACTGCACATGAGGCATGAAAGACAAGCTTAAGCTTAAAAAGCCTCCAATCCCCGTGGATGTGGCTGTCTGCACAGACAACAGCTGCCTGCTGGCATTCAGCAGGCTGATGCTCACCCACCAAAGCGCTCGCCCAGCGGATGCCTTTCAGAGAATCATAGAATTAGCAGGTTG
>NW_011255592.1:0-434 GCF_000146605.3 Meleagris gallopavo
TGGATTTAGGCTCGGTCTTGTCTCAGAAAGTTCTTGCCTCCCTGCAGGCTGATGATCTACACCGATGAGGGCCAGCATCTGCTTCAGCCATGCAGTGAGGGCAGAAGAGAAGAGCTGCCTCAGTGCTCTGTTTGCAAGCAAGCAACATTCCCAGCCGTCGCATGCCAGCGTGCTGTGATAAATCAGCCCCAGGCAGGGTTGTCCTTTCCATGCCGCAGGGAACACTAGCCCAGCCCTCACCTTTTCTGCATTCCCCATCTCAGATCCATCAAGTAAAGCCCGTGCCCTCGGTGCCATGCCACGGACACGTGCCTACCAACACCAGGTTTTGCCTACCTCTTTTGCCTCTTATTTCTCCCGCTCCAGCTTCAGCCTGGTCAGGTACTGCCTGTACTCGTTGAACTCTTTCAGAGTGCAGACAACCTACAGAGAGA
>NW_011255593.1:0-490 GCF_000146605.3 Meleagris gallopavo
GAAATATAAGGTACTGGTGGATACTGGTGCACAGTGCACTCTGATGCCCTCGAGTCATGAAGGGACAGAATCAATCCATATTTCCGGGGTGACTGGAGGCTCTCAAGAATTGACTGTGTTGGAGGCTGAGATAAGCCTCACTGGTAAGGACTGGCAAAAAACATCCTATTGTAACTGGCCCAGGGGCTCCATGTATACTAGGTATCGATTACCTCAGAAGGGGGCATTTCAAGGATCCTAAGGGGTATCGGTGGGCCTTTGGGATAGCTGCTGTGGACACAGACAACATTAAGCAGCTGTCTGTTTTGCCTGGCCTATCAGAAGATCCGTCTGTTGTGGGGTTGCTGCAAGTAAAAGAGCAACAGGTACCGATTGCCACAAAAACGGTGCACAGACGGCAGTACCGCACCAATAGGGATTCCTTGCTCCCATTCATAAGTTGATTCGTCAACTAGAGGATCAGGGAGTGATCAGCAAAACTCACTCACCC
>NW_011255594.1:0-488 GCF_000146605.3 Meleagris gallopavo
GGACGCGAGGACATGGGGACAAGGGAAGAAATGTCAGGACAACAGGCCTTGAAAGCTGAATGAGTGCGGGTCCAGTGTGCCCCTGTACAATTAATGGATATACCGATGTTATGCTTTATCAGGAAGCTAAGCTATAACGTTATTACACCAAAGCAGGAAACAGAAAGGACAGATAGACTGAGCCGTGACCTGGGCTCGCAAGCACAACTCCAATAGAGTGGATCTCCAGAAGATATCCTTCCACACTGGCAGTCAGTTCTTAAATGGATCTAGGAGAGATGGAGCCAGGCTCCGCCCTTCCTGCAGCAGAGGTCAATTGCCTTCACCTGTGCTCCCATGACTGATTCTTTGCTTGCCTCAGCTGTTCCATACAGCCACCAATCCCAGACAACATGCAGAAGAGCCAAAAAGCTCTCTGGGAAATCCAGAGCTTGCCTGCCAAGCGCGTCGTTGTCCACCAAAGTCTTTCTTGGAGACCTCAGGCCACG
>NW_011255595.1:0-496 GCF_000146605.3 Meleagris gallopavo
TAGCCAATGTCACTCTGGTACTTCAAAAAGGGACAAGAAGGAAGATCCGGTATTATAGGCCTGTCAGCCTCACCTCTGTCCCTGGAAAGGTGATGGAACAGCTTGTGCTGGATACCATCTCCAGACAACGGGGAGAAAAGGAGGTTATCAGGAGTAGTCAGCATGGGTTCACCAAGGGGAGGTCGTGCTCGACCAACCTGGTGGCCTTCTATGATGCTGTCACATGCTGGGTGGATGGGGGAAGAACGGTAGATGTAATCTACCTTGATTTTTAGAAAGGCATTTGGTACTGTCTCCCACAACATCCTTATAACAAAGCTGAGGAAGTGTGGGATAGACGAGTGGACAGTGAGGTGGGTTGAGAACTGGCTGACTGGCAGAGCACAGAGGGTCGTTGTTGGTGGTGCAGAGTCTGGCTGGAGACCTGTAAGCAGTGGTGTCCCCCAGGGGTCTGTGCTGGGTCCAGTCTTGTTCAACATCTTCATCAATGACCTTG
>NW_011255596.1:0-474 GCF_000146605.3 Meleagris gallopavo
AAATTGATCTAATAGCCTCAACCCTAAACAAGTGTGATAAACAGGTCTGTGCTGCTTTCTTCTGAGTTGAGTTGAGCTTTTTACCAGCTCTCACCCTGTGGACTCAAGCACTAGTTTAGTTTCAATATGTTAACATCTTTTGATCTTCCTTTCTCCTCAAAATTTAATTCTTTTTGGCAGCTCCAATTATGCATATCTGTCCCGGTCCTAACAGAGGCTCGTCACAATTTCTCTTTGTCGGTTTCCTGTTGCACTCAGGACTCCTTACTATTCCCCTGCCTGTTCTGCAAAATCATCTAACAAAACAAGTTATGAAGAAAGAGACGGGGAGAAAAAAATAGAATGACATTCTCTATGAAAAATAACATTTTATACGTTAGAATTTTCAAGCAGTGCATTTAAGAAATGTCTTTACATCAAGCTTTGGATGGAAAAAATATAAGCCAAGTTTCGTTATATGCTCAGAGAAATGGT
>NW_011255597.1:0-503 GCF_000146605.3 Meleagris gallopavo
GCTGATACAAATAGTTCTACTTGTTTTACTTATTTATTTATTATTATTGGTTATTGTTAAATGTGTGTTATTGCCAAATATATGGTTGTCTCTTTTCACTTTCTAACTTTTATTCATTATGTAACATTGGTGTCACCACTCCTGAAGAGTCACCGGCTGGTGTCTGTGGCAAAGTGAATGACTCTAATTGTTGTCTAAAAATTGAATGATAATGAAGAGGTTGCTAAACAAATTGCCCATGGGTGGAACGTCTCCTATTTTGTGTGCTGATGCAACTCTTACGTTTGTTTCTTGTATGGTTCCATGTTTGATTCAACTTATACAACGAATTGTATCCTCCATGTGCTTTGTAACCACTTCAACTGATGATGAACAAGTCCAACAGATCAGGGCAACCTTTGTAACCAAGCCCAAGAAATCCTTTATAACAACTGGTAACATTTAACCCACTTACTCTCCACCCCTCTTTTCCCTTATGTCTTACTTTTTCTTTTTTTTTTTTT
>NW_011255598.1:0-440 GCF_000146605.3 Meleagris gallopavo
CACCGTGACGCTTATACAATTTCATCGCCACACTTGGTAAAATTTCAAGATGAGTGACGATGGGTGAAAGTTGACATCCTTCTATGGGCCAGCGCTCGATGATGTTACCGGAGGCATACGGTCATGAGGTGCAGATCCGTCCAATGTTCCATCAGTCCCATGCAGACCATCGCCGGGTGTTACACATGATCTGACAGTAACACTGGAACGTTTTGATGACATTTCATTCCTTCCGGGGATCCTGAAGGCTCAAAGACTCACGGGGAGAAATACAGATGTTTCAGAGGTACCAAGAGGGGAAGGTCTGCCTTCCAGGGCAAAATACAGGCCGTGTTTCTATCCTGGGTCAACAGTTCCGCTTGTACAGGGGCACGTCCTGGCCGCCTGTACCACATTTTCCGGCCGGATGGTTGCGGCTGCATCATAATATCAGGCAGCAA
>NW_011255599.1:0-901 GCF_000146605.3 Meleagris gallopavo
AACTGTAAGTGATGGTGCTGCTTTGGGAGTCTTAACCCTGAAATGGAAAGATAAAGAAAACCACAGCATACCTGTCTAAATTACTAGACCTTTTATCTCAGGGCTTGCTAGAGTGTGTTCAGGCAGTAGCAGCAGCTGCCTTACTGGTGAAAGAGAGCAGGAAATTAACCTTTGGAGGGTGATTTGATTGCTGTTACCCCACACCAAGTAAGGAATATCCTTACTCAGAAGGCAGGAAGGTGGCTAACAGACTCCAGGATACTGAAATATGAAGCCATATTAATTGAAAAGACAATTTAACTATAGTCATTGATTCTATCCTGAATCTTGCCTCCTTATCAAAGGGAACTGAAGATACAGTGAATGTGGAACATAATTGTTTAATCAATTATAAAACAAAGATAATGTCAGACTGACAAGATATACCCTTCGATTAAGAAGAAATACTGTTTATAGATGGCTCCTCTAGAGTGGTACAACGAAGACGACATAATGGCTATAAAATCATCAAAGGAACAGAAGGGAAAGTTGAGGAAATGGGAAGCTTGCCTAGTAATTGGTCAGCTCAAACTTGTGAGTTATATGCATTAAATCAAGTGTTAAAAACTGTTACAGACTCAAGATATGCATATGGAGTGGTACACACTTCTGGAAAAAATTTGGGGAAAAAAAGAGGTTTAATAAACAGTAAAGGGAAGGAACTGGCTCATGAGGAGTTAATCAGACAGGTTTTGGAAAGCCTGTTATTACCTGAGGAAATTGCTGCAGTGCATGTAAAGGGAAACCAAAAAGGAAACTCTCTAGTAGAATGGGGAAACAGAGTCTCTGATAACAAAGCTACAGAAGCTGCCTTGCGATCAGAAATGAAAATGAAACTTTTTGTGTGCCTGAAGTAAACCTC
>NW_011255600.1:0-578 GCF_000146605.3 Meleagris gallopavo
TGGCTGAGATAGGTGACCCATCGTGCCACTGTTTGTGCTTGGGCCACCCCGTCTTCGGAAGGTGGGTCAGATCTTTTACCCACCCCTGAATCGGCAGAGTGGTCTTGACTATAACTTCAGCCGTTTTCAGTTATTGGCTCTACTGCCTGCAGTGCTGAATCGGCAGCCAATAACTGCTTTTCAATCCTACTGTATCTCTCTTCTGCTCCGTGCCAAACCCGAGACCAGAAACCAATGGGGGTCTGAACAGAACTCGGGCGTTGTTGCCACAGGCCACAACCAAAGCCATCTTGAGTGATGTGAACATCTAACTCGGCTGGGAGGGTAGGATCAAATAGACCCAATGCCTGGGCTTGTTTAACTGCCAGTTTCGCCTGTTGAAAAGCGTCCTGTTCTGTTTCCCCCAATCCCAAAGCTGCCCCTTTTTTGTGAGTCTAGACAGTGGTCTTAGCAGCTGCGCTAGGTGAGGTATAAAAGAACGCCGATAACCCCAATACACCTAGAAACTTTTGCAGCTGCTTCGATGTTGTAGGGACTGGGAACGCCTGAACCTTATCGATGACAGCACTGGGCAGTAC
>NW_011255601.1:0-475 GCF_000146605.3 Meleagris gallopavo
GCTGACCCATCCAAATGCTTGCTGATTGCTTGGAAGCCCAAATCCAAGCCTAGGGGCAACATTTCCTGGGTGTGATCATGCGGTGCCTGAGCGAGAGGATGACCCAGGCTGGTTACACAAGAGTCATCTTAATTTCTCTGTTTTGTTACTTCAGAAAACGCCATTGGGTGGCCCTCATGTTGTTTTCTTAAAATATGGTACCAGCCCTGGTGACTTTGGGCCAGAGCCCAAAAAGGCTGGATCCAGTCCTGGAGCTTAAAGTCACAGCCCCAATTAGAGAGGCTGGCACACGTCCCAGGGCCTAAAGATGCTGCCAGAGAAGCCAGGAGTGGCCCTGGGGTTTAAAAACACAGCCAGAGAGACTGGCACTGGCCATGGGATCTGAAGCACAGCCTGAGTGGGCCAGCACTGACCCTGGGGATTAAAGCCACAGCCCCAGCCAGAGAGGTGTGCACTGGCCCTGGGCCTAAACCTG
>NW_011255602.1:0-443 GCF_000146605.3 Meleagris gallopavo
TTCATATCACCGCTTAAATAACTTCTGTGCACGACCCCTCCAGCTGCAATATTAGACCTCTGTTTGTTTTTTAGTCTGTTGAAATTTAAGCCTGCTGAATATCAGAAATCAGCTAAAGATGCCAGCACTGCAGCTGAGGGCTGTAACTGGCCCATACCTGGGCTGCTGTGCAAGCTCTGACTTCTGCTTGCTTGCTCTGCTTTCTTGCATGAACACAAACCTCTCCCAAGAGTTCAGATTCTCCCTGAGACTTGATCTGATCTAAGCCTAGAAATGGGAGAGCTGGCTGAACGTGGCATGCTGATAACAGCCTCCTTAATGTCCAGCAGAGCAGTGTAACAAGTATCTTAGATCACTAATCCCAAGTGGTTGAATAACCGAAATTTTTGTCTTGTTTCTAACATTCCTTGAGTTTTGCTTTAAGAATTTAATATAAAGCAACC
>NW_011255603.1:0-526 GCF_000146605.3 Meleagris gallopavo
GGCTGAAGGGCCTGCGTTTGCCAGGGTCAGCGTACCTGGAGGGCGGTCTGTCCGCAGGGGCTCCCGCCGGAAGGCCATGGACTGCACCGGTGGGCACTTGAAGACGTGCCTGTTGGCTGCCTCGGTGCGGTAGTCACCTGGGGGCGGAGGAGAAGAGGAAGAAAGCTGTGAAGTGCTGGTCTCCCTCTGCAGCCGCAGAGACAATGTCCCGAGGAAAGGGTCTTCTGAAGAGCTGCAGGGATGCTGGGGGAGCCAGGCAGCACGCGGGGACGCTTTTCCGTGCCCCGCCACTATGTCCTGCCTTGCTGTCCCTCCTGCCAGCCCCTGGCTCTTTGTTCTTTTCGGACGCGGGGTCCTTGTGCCCTCAGCCCGTGGTGCTGCGCAGCTGTCCTTCTCCGAGGGCGTGTTTATCGCTGCTCGGAGCGGTTTGTGTTCTCTCACAAAGACCTACAGCTCCAGCAGGGCACGAGCTGAGCCAGGGCAAACGCCGCGTGTGGGGGAAGCGCTGCAGACGTGGTACTCACTG
>NW_011255604.1:0-751 GCF_000146605.3 Meleagris gallopavo
AAATATGCCCTCTTTACACATGAGGGCCTAGCAGTTATTGTTACTGAGGAGATTACCTAGTGAGATCCAATAATTCCAATAATGGTTGGAATTTTGGGTTCTGAGAAAGTCCAAGGTTTAGTCTGCACATATAGTAACCATACGGTGTGTTTGCATATATGCACACCATGTAAAATGTGTTTCTTAATCAGGATATCTGGTAACTTTAAGCAAAATTATAGTACCTCTTGTTAAAGTCAGTTCTCTCCATTATAGCAAGCTGTTTTCCATTTGTTTTGTTTTCTTTTCTTTTGGTCCAGATTTCAGCAGTTCTGTGTGATATTTTAAGGGGGATATGTCTTCCTCACACCAAATTTATTGAAAGTTTCTGCTGAAATATTCCCAAGAATGATGATGATAAGGAACTCTACATTGAATTTTAATTCCCGGCAATCACTCACATTAAAATTTCTGGCAGTCACTTAAAACTGAATGAGAACCTAAAAGGTTCAGCAAGAACAAGAGCAAGGTGTTGCACTTGGATCACAGCAATCCTAAGTAAGAGTACATACTAGGACAAGAATTCATTTAGACTAGCAGAGAAGAACTTGTGGACCCTTATGGGCCAAAATCTAGACATGAGCCAGCAGTGTGTGCTTGCAGGTCAGAAGGCCAATGACATCTTGGGCTACATCAAAAGAGGGTGGTCAGCAGGGAGAGGAAGGTGACTGTCTCCTTCTACTTGGCTCTTGTAAAGTCCCACCTGGAGCAC
>NW_011255605.1:0-485 GCF_000146605.3 Meleagris gallopavo
CGATGCACATGAAATGCTTCATAAAGACAAAGCAGTGGAATGTCTTTAACCTCAACAAAATAATTTTCTCTTCCTGGTGGCTGCCATTGGATATCAATCTCCACTTGTTCTAGAACACAGCTGGCGTGGCTAATGACTGGTGTGAATGACTTTGATCACTGCAGGAATAAGAAACTTGAGGTTAATCTGTTTTGGTCATCTGTAGCAGCAGACACGTGCACACCACATTGCCCCTGGGCAGAAGAAAATAACATCGAATGGCGATTCCACCTGCCGTATAATCCGACAGGGGCAGGCCTCATTGAACGTTATAATGGTATTCTTAAGGCTGCCTTGAAGACAGACTCCCAGTCCCTGCAGGGGTGGACAAAATGACTGTATGAAACCTTGAGGGACCTGAATGAAAGACCCTGGGATGGCAGACCCAGTGCCCTGAGAATGTTGCAGGCAACATGGGCCACCCCGCTTAGGATCCAAATTACGGG
>NW_011255606.1:0-524 GCF_000146605.3 Meleagris gallopavo
ACGTGAGCCGTGTGATTTCAGGGAAGTGTTACGTTTGAGTAACAACTCAAAGTTCTAATACTTTTTTTTTTTCCCAGTTTTCTCCCAAAACTCTCCCTCGGTGGGCAGAAGATGCCCAGTCCTTACTTCAAATGCTCTGTCAGCAGTGGATGCTTCAAAGGTAAACAACTTTGTCACTGTGCTCAGTGAAGAACAGTTGTCTTTTAGTTACAGTAGGTACTTGGTGATCCGAGCACTGGACAGACATTCTGACTGGACTAAAGCACAACTCAGTGAAAACCTCTGCTCTGAACATCTCTTAATTGAGCGCAGGAGTAAAACCTGTTGCCTATAAACTCTGACTGGGGACTCAGAGATGCGGAGGGAACCTTTCTAAGGACTGTGTGAACAGAGTCCTGCTTTCATCAGCTTGGCTGTCGTGCTCTTGGCTCTGGGCTTCTTCTGGCTTTGGAGAACACTCTCAGAGTTTTGTACATTACGGGCAAATCTTGAATTATTCCAGCAGTTAGCTCGTGATTTTTTTC
>NW_011255607.1:0-477 GCF_000146605.3 Meleagris gallopavo
GGCAACCTATCATCATTCACAATCTCCTCTGCCTTCCTTTGGCAAAGCTAAGCAACAGCATTTGGATGAATAAGAATCAGTTGGAATGCAAGGAACGAAAAAGCATTTGGGTAACACAAGTTAGGAACCAGCCTCGGCAAGGTTCTGGTATGAAACCATATGCTTCATAGCTTCAAATGCTCGGAAAGCGTCATCAGTTTTGCCTTCAACTGCATCCAGCACTGCAAATGCTACATGAGCCTCTTCTTCATAGGCTGCAACCTGAAAGACCTACAACCAAAGCAGAAGACTATTCATACCTAACATATAGATGGATACTTAATCAGCTGGGGCATGCCAACATCCAGGAAGTAATCGGGTAGGAGGAGGTTAATGACATTACTCATTTTCCTCTTTTCAAGAAAGTTGGTGTCAAGGGAGTTCAGTGTTGTCCAAGCAGATAGGACTAAGAACTAAGAAAGTTCTCAAAATACCTTT
>NW_011255608.1:0-489 GCF_000146605.3 Meleagris gallopavo
ACTGGCCAGTGAAAAGCAGAACCCTGCTGAACTGTCCCAGCCAAAGATGAACAAATACCAAGGAACGAAGCCTGGTGACTTACCTCCAGCATTCCCCTCGGGCTCATGGACAGGATCCGTTCTGCTGATTCGCCAGCAGGGCCTGCAGGCACAAGTGTGATCAGACACAGGTGAGGAGAGCTTCCACTGCACGTGGGGGCCTCCTTTTTAACACGGGGAGACCTGTAAGGTCTGGCAGTGGGTCAGGGAATGGCATGGCCCAAATACGAAGGGTCTGGGGCTCTCTCAGCTGAAGAGGGGAAGCGGTAACGTTCCCACTGAAAGCTCTCCCAGCAAGAAAACTCATGGCTCGTCTGTGCAAGCCCTTCAAGGCACAAACAGACTTGGAAGACTTTGAGAGGATCCTAAGTAAAATTGCACCCGAGTAAACTACGAGGGCATGAATGTTTCTGCCTTCAAGGAAACAGACACGACTGACCTCTGGGTTGT
>NW_011255609.1:0-492 GCF_000146605.3 Meleagris gallopavo
AATTTCCTTGTGAACAGTGCTTTCAGTCTGTAATTTTTGTTTGACTTTCTGAAGCCATTGAGAAATCCAAGTCTTGGTCTTCCGTTACACCTTATGTCCTGGGGCTGCGGAGCAAACCCCATGAATTTTAAACTATTTGACCTCCTTGTTTGTGGAAACTGTGGGGCCCGGACCTGCTCCAAAACGCATACTGTCACATTTCAACTATTTTACTGTGGAAGTTCTTTTTAAATGTAAGTCCACCTGTTCAGGGATGGACAACAAAGATCAGCGTGGGATTTCTCAGTTGTCAAGTTTTGTCTGCAGGAGTTTAATGTATTTCTCATGTAGAAGAATGGTTTCTACTGGGAGGCAGAAGTGAAGAACTGTGCAAAACAGGCACGTGAAGCTGGCAACTGTAAGGGAATGACTAAAAATTCCTGAATGATGATAATGATGCCAAGAGAACCAGTGCTGAATTTTAGTTGTGTCTTTGAACTGTAATTTTGAAAC
>NW_011255610.1:0-531 GCF_000146605.3 Meleagris gallopavo
TGTGAACAGTGCTTTCAGTCTGAATTTTTGTTTGACTTTCTGAAGCCATTGAGAAATCCAAGTCTGGTCTTCCGTTACACCTTATGTCCTGGGGCTGCGGAGCAAACCCCATGATTTTAAACTATTTGACCTCCTTGTTTGTGGAAACTGTGGGGCCCGGACCTGCTCCAAAACGCATACTGTCACATTTCAACTATTTTACTGTGGAAGTTCTTTTTTAAATGTAAGTCCACCTGTTCAGGGATGGACAACAAAGATCAGCGTGGGATTTCTCAGTTGTCAAGTTTTGTCTGCAGGAGTTTAATGTATTTCTCATGTAGAAGAATGGTTTCTACTGGGAGGCAGAAGTGAAGAACTGTGCAAAACAGGCACGTGAAGCTGGCAACTGTAAGGGAATGACTAAAAATTCCTGAATGATGATAATGATGCCAAGAGAACCAGTGCTGAATTTTAGTTGTGTCTTTGAACTGTAATTTTGAAACTGTCATTTCCTACTTAAAAAAAGAAACAAACAAACCAAGAAAACCTCCA
>NW_011255611.1:0-605 GCF_000146605.3 Meleagris gallopavo
GAGAAAATCCAAGTCTTGGTCTTCCGTTACACCTTATGTCCTGGGGCTGCGGAGCAAACCCCATGAATTTTAAAACTATTTGACCTCCTTGTTTGTGGAAACTGTGGGGCCCGGACCTGCTCCAAAACGCATACTGTCACATTTCAACTATTTTACTGTGGAAGTTCTTTTTAAATGTAAGTCCACCTGTTCAGGGATGGACAACAAAGATCAGCGTGGGATTTCTCAGTTGTCAAGTTTTGTCTGCAGGAGTTTAATGTATTTCTCATGTAGAAGAATGGTTTCTACTGGGAGGCAGAAGTGAAGAACTGTGCAAAACAGGCACGTGAAGCTGGCAACTGTAAGGGAATGACTAAAAATTCCTGAATGATGATAATGATGCCAAGAGAACCAGTGCTGAATTTTAGTTGTGTCTTTGAACTGTAATTTTGAAACTGTCATTTCCTACTTAAAAAAAGAAACAAACAAACCAAGAAAACCTCCACATTTCTTCCAGAGGAAATGTCTGCTACATCTCATTGTTAAGAGAAGACACAAAAACAAGTTACTACATCTATAAGAAAATAATCACTCTGATTTTTCTCAAGTCAAATGTAAATTCCATT
>NW_011255612.1:0-534 GCF_000146605.3 Meleagris gallopavo
CAAGGCAAACTACTGGCAGTATAATTGGTTTGATTCTCTGGGAAACCACTTGGGATGATTTTAATAAGACCTCAGTAGATGCAGTTATAAAGTCGGTGTCTGACAAATAGCTGTGATGCAGCTTAGCACATGAGTTTAAATGTGCTTAAATCTGCTCCGCTGCACATTAGAGTCTCAAGCTTTCTCTCCTTGAAATTAGCAGCTAATACTGCCTAGCTGTATGCTCCTAACATAGGGGACAGCGAGACACTGCCTCAAAGGAAAATGTCCTGTGAAAACTAGAAAGATCTCTACAATGCTTAAGTTAAATCCCAAGAAATGTGAAGAGGTTTTCATCTAATCGATTTTATGGAAGGACTGTAGGTCAAGCAGCCGCTAGCTTCATGTCACTGTTCAGAGCTGGTTTAAAAATGTTTAAACTTTATTATTATTTAGACAAATAGCTCTCCACTTTCCTAATCTGGGAGATGTTTTCTGGGGATAAGAAGGCCAATTCAGAACTGTCCCAGGGCTCCTGTTCTGCAGAGCCCTGGT
>NW_011255613.1:0-493 GCF_000146605.3 Meleagris gallopavo
ACTTGGGAAACTGGAATTTTACCTTGAGGCTGAGTTATACCTTTTCTACAAGCAAGAGATCAAGTACAAGCACTGGGACTTGGGTCCTATTTTTTTTATTGCCTGAGCAACGTTTCAGAATTGCTGCAATTACTGTAAAATATTTCATTCTCTAGTGTATGCAGACTCTTATAAAGCACTGTTGTATAATTCCCTGATTCAGTAATTTCATTACTGAAACTGATTAAAATAATAGCATGCCAAACACACAGCTGAGGAAGCTTTTAGTAAGCAGTGATGTTCAGAAGAGTTTAAAGACAGCATTTCCACATGGTACATGAGACATGTACATGTCACAGGCATTACTTGTTGGGAGTTGCTAGTACCATATTTGCACACAGAGATATCTGTGGTCTTGTGCCAACGGCATCACAAGTGAGCTTGGCTCTAGGATTCCTACACTATATCGTGTCTTGGTTAAGCATTCATTTACAGCTCCCTGCAAAGGATTCGG
>NW_011255614.1:0-525 GCF_000146605.3 Meleagris gallopavo
AGCTGAGAAGAGAGTGTCTCAAGCTCTTGTCATGTCATACTGATTGCTTATTCATGTTCTTGTACTCTGAAGGGCACCTTCTACCTTGAAAATCACACCATGGACAATTTTGGGCAGAACTCAGAGATTGGGGAGAGCTTCTACTGGCTGAAACCTTTCTACTCTGAGAGCAACAGCTTCCTTGAGATCAAGGCCAGGAATGATGTGATGCCCTGTGATCAAGAGCAGAAAGTGCAAGTGGACTATATCCTTAACCAGAATAAACTCAGCTCTGGAACAGATCACATTGATTTCTACTATACAGTAAGCAAAGAAGACATCTGAATCTCAGGGCAAGACCATACTGCTATTTTGTCCTTTTCACAATAACATGTAGATACTATTAGGAAATGGTAAACTTATCTGAGGCCAGAAAATTGCTTTGTTTCGCCCAGTGCTCTTCAACATTTTCAATGACCTAGACAATGAAATTTAGTGCACCCTCAGCAAGTATGCAGATGACACCAAGCTAAACAGTGCAATCAA
>NW_011255615.1:0-538 GCF_000146605.3 Meleagris gallopavo
CTCGGTTCTTGTGAGGCCCCACCTGGAGTACTGCGTCCAGGTCTGGGGCCCCCAGCACAAGAAAAATGTGGAACTCTTAGAACGAGTCCAGAGGAGGTCCACTAAGACAACCAGAGGGCTGAAACACCTCTCCTATGAAGAAAAGTTGAGGGAATTGAGCTTGTTCAGCTTAGAGAAGAGAAGGCTCTGGTGAGGGAGACTTCACTGTGGCCTTCCAGTACTTGAAGGAAGCGTATAAGCAGGAGGGGAACGACCGTTGATATGGGAGGATAGTGGTAGGACAAAGGGGAATGGTTTAAACAAGAGAGGAGAGATTTAGGTTAGATATTAAGAAGTTGTTTTTATTCAGAGGATGGTGACATACTGGAACAGGTTGCGCAGAGAAGTTGTGGCTGTCCCATCCCTGGAGGCATTCAAGACCAGGCTGAACGTGGCTCTGGGCAGCCTGGTCTGGTGTTTGGCAAATCTGCCCATCACTGGGGGGCTGAAACTAGGTGATCTTGAGATCCTTTTAATCCAGGCCATTCTCCGATTCTGT
>NW_011255616.1:0-560 GCF_000146605.3 Meleagris gallopavo
ATAGTCTTTGTCTCAAATGTAGGAAACAAGTGGAAGTTCTCAGCGATGCTCCAAATCCAGAGAAGTCTAAGCCTGTTAAGCCCTTCCGACTCAGAATCCCACCAGGCATACAAAACTTCTGCATGTGTGTTAAGAGCTTTACTCATCAGCAAGCAAGCTTCCCTTTCCTATTTGCATACAGGTGCTTTAATACAATATTG
Source organism: Meleagris gallopavo (assembly GCF_000146605.3). Taxonomy (NCBI): domain Eukaryota; kingdom Metazoa; phylum Chordata; class Aves; order Galliformes; family Phasianidae; genus Meleagris; species Meleagris gallopavo. The sequence goes on from NW_011255616.1 coordinate 201, forward strand.
ACAGCTTTTCAGCCCAGAGGTCTGGCATAGGTTTCACGTCTTGTGAAAACAAGCATCTTGGTAATTCTATTAAGAGCACCACAGGAGAGATTTGGGAAGGGAGACACACGATCCTTGCCCAAAAGGAGATGGCAGGAGTATCACTGCCCATCAGTCTGAACTATATCGGCGTCCGTTGGTTCTGATGGCATGATACCCTTTCTCCACAAAAAAGCAACACAAAATCAGCTTGGACTCTCCTTACCATCATCCTCTTCAGGTACATATCCAGGCTTATTCTTATCACAGAAGGATGTTGAAGGCAGCTTGAGAAAGCCAGCAAGATCTCTGCTCTGGGGTAGCTGTTAGCTCATCAGCAGT
>NW_011255617.1:0-424 GCF_000146605.3 Meleagris gallopavo
GGGAAGGGAGACACACGATCCTTGCCCAAAGGAAGATGGCAGGAGTATCACTGCCCATCAGTCTGAACTATATCGGCGTCCGTTGGTTCTGATGGCATGATACCCTTCTCCACAAAAAAGCAACACAAAATCAGCTTGGACTCTCCTTACCATCATCCTCTTCAGGTACATATCCAGGCTTATTCTTATCACAGAAGGATGTTGAAGGCAGCTTGAGAAAGCCAGCAAGATCTCTGCTCTGGGGTAGCTGTTAGCTCATCAGCAGTAATAACATCATCAGATGGTGCATCGTCTGATGACACAGTTGTCATCTCAGCTTTGGACAGAAACTGAGCAAAACGTGAAGACTGAATTACTCCAGAACAGCAGCAACATTAACTCCACAACGCCCTTATTGCTGAGCTAATTAATTCCTAGGTAGTTA
>NW_011255618.1:0-420 GCF_000146605.3 Meleagris gallopavo
GGAGTATCACTGCCCAGCAGTCTGAACTATATCGGCGTCCGTGGTTCTGATGGCATGATACCCTTCTACCACAAAAAAGCAACACAAAATCAGCTTGGACTCTCCTTACCATCATCCTCTTCAGGTACATATCCAGGCTTATTCTTATCACAGAAGGATGTCGAAGGCAGCTTGAGAAAGCCAGCAAGATCTCTGCTCTGGGGTAGCTGTTGGCTCATCAGCAGTAATAACATCATCAGATGGTGGATCGTCTGATGACACAGTTGTCACCTCAGCTTTGGACAGAAACTGAGCAAAACGTGAAGACTGAATTACTCCAGAACAGCAGCAACATTAACCCACAACGCCCTTATTGCTGAGCTAATTAATTCCTAGGTAGTTACAAACAGATTTGGACTCGACGCACTTTCTCCTTGCCCA
>NW_011255619.1:0-554 GCF_000146605.3 Meleagris gallopavo
GATGCGGGCACACGCTGAGGTCACAGTCGTTGCTGGGCTGGGAGCGTTTGTGCCACAGCTGATGAGCAGAGCTGGTGCTCTGGTGAGCGTGCTGCACACGGAGACTGAGCTCTGTGCTTTTTTCCTTGAGAGATCATCCTTTTGAGAGCCTATTGGAAGCACCGCTGCGGCGTGTGTGTGAGCTGGGCACAGCTCAGGCTGAGCAGGCTGACCAGGTGAGCTGGGTTTGGTGCTGGGTGGTCGCTGGGAGGTATCTCAGCAGAAAAGCTGAGCTGGGGAGGATTTTCCAGCCCTTCTGAATGGCTGTAACCAGAGAAAACATGTTCTTGTTGAAATTCCATCCCACAATTCAGTGAGGATGATGAAATGTCATTCTTGCCCTGGAAAATTGCTGCCGAGCTCCCACCTTCATGTCAGACCTTAAAAAGGAAGCAGAGCGCAGACTTCATAGAGTGCAACTTGTGCCTCACTGCTCCGTGCATTGCTTGGTGTGCCAAACCCAGCAGGTGTTTCAGCAGACCGTGCTGAAGTCACGGCAGAGAGCTCAGCTGGGG
>NW_011255620.1:0-451 GCF_000146605.3 Meleagris gallopavo
TCAGGAATCAAGGCAGCTGAAGATTGCGGTGCTGTAAGGGATGTCAAGTAAGCATCCATTTGGAGTGCAGCAAGGGGCAGTGAGAAGTGAACTGTGCGTTTGTGTTTGGGCTGTCCAAGTAGCATCTTTCTGTTTTCTGGGGGACATGGGCTTACTGGACAATACTTCTGCTGCCTGCTGGTGTCTGTGAAATCAACACATGATCTGTTGTTGTAGGGACAAAACCTGTACATCTGTGGAATGGTGCGGGGCAAGGCGGGAAACGGAAAGCCTCCGCAGGTAAGAAGCTCTTGTGAGCTGTGCTGTGGGTACCGCCTCTAAACAGGGCTGCACGCAGGGCTGTGTGTGATGGAGGAGAGAGGAAAGGACGCTGCAGTTCTGTGCTGACTGCAGAAGTGGCACAAGGCTGTAGCAGCAGAAAGGCAAATTGACAAAACTGCTCTTAAAGACC
>NW_011255622.1:0-516 GCF_000146605.3 Meleagris gallopavo
AAACCGTAGTTCAGCAGGCTGCTCGGATAGTTGCTGATCTGGGGAGACAGAACGCCTACGGACCAGGCGCAACATTTGCATGTTAGAAGAAGCTGAGGTCCTGCCGGTGACTAAAACCAAGACGCCGGCTATTCGAGCTCCTCGATTGGGACCCATAAGGGTTTCCCGAAAACAAATGTTTAATGACCTAATTCGAGCTGCGGTCCAATTTGCTAAGATTGACCGCCAGCCCAACCATGTCCTTCTCCAGCTTTGGAGACAGCTAAAGGACAATCAAACATTTCAAAACTACCCTAAGAAACCAAGGGTAAGAATTATAGAGAGGATACCAACAACAGCATGGAACCTAGAAGACTTCATTGTTCCTAATAGGAAAAAAAGCCGCCTCAAGTGTCTCGGGCCACGACGCCTGAGCCATCGGAAGCAAAAGAATTGGCCCTAGCACAGTTCATGGCGTGACGGGGATGTTAGTCCCCTAGGGCCTCCAGGCGGCACCGGAGGCTCTATGTAGAATTA
>NW_011255623.1:0-509 GCF_000146605.3 Meleagris gallopavo
GGGAACCTGGAACTCAGAGAACTTTATAGTCCCTAGGAGAAGAAAAAGCCTCCTCGGGTGACTTGAGCTACGATGCCCAGCCACCTGAGGAAAAAGAGCTGGCCATCGGGCAGTTTATGGCACGACAGGGGATGGTGGTTCCCCTGTAACGGGGGCCTCCAGGCGGGACCAGAGGCCCTGTGTCAAATGAGCAACTTTTCGGTCCCCAAAAAGCGCACAACGGGTTACGGCAGCGGTGGACACGGGCACGCAAACGGAAGACACTCACCTGCTCCATCTCCGAAGAATGAGCTGCATTTGGAGCTGAAGAGGACGCCTGTGTGGTTCAAGAGGAATTCCACAACGGCCGACTGGATCTGCAACTCCATGAAGGCAGCTCTTCTGCTGGCGCAGGCAGACTTGCTCTGCTGTGCTCTGAAGAAAAGGCAGATGACGTCATGTTGGAATACAAGGAAAACTACTCAGAGCAGCAGCTGTGGAGCAAGAGAAACAGCTGAGAACCAAGAACA
>NW_011255624.1:0-531 GCF_000146605.3 Meleagris gallopavo
TTCGGAAGGTGGGTCAGATCTTTTACCCACCCCTGAATCGGCAGAGTGGTCTTGACTATAACTTCAGCCGTTTCAGTTATTGGCTCTACTGCCTGCAGTGCTGAATCGGCAGCCAATAACTGCTTTTCAATCATACTGTATCTCTCTTCTGCTCCGTGCCAAACCCGAGACCAGAAACCAATGGGGGTCCAAACAGAACTCGGGCGTTGTTGCCACAGGCCACAACCAAAGCCATCTTGAGTGATGTGAACATCTAACTCGGCTGGGAGGGTAGGATCAAACAGACCCAATGCCTGGGCTTGTTTAACTGCCAGTTTCGCCTGTTGAAAAGCGTCCTGTTCTGTTTCCCCCAGTCCCAAAGCTGCCCCTTTTTTGTGAGTCTAGACAGTGGTCTTAGCAGCTGCGCTAGGTGAGGTATAAAGAACGCCGATAACCCAATACACCTAGAACTTTTGCAGCTGCTTCGATGTTGTAGGGACTGGGAACGCCTGAACCTTATCGATGACAGCACTGGGCAGTACTTTGGTCTTT
>NW_011255625.1:0-479 GCF_000146605.3 Meleagris gallopavo
CGGACCTTAACAGAAAGCATTAAGATAAACCTCAGAGAAACCAAGGATTGAACTGAGTGGTCTTTTCCGTGAAGGCAGTAAAGACAACAGCCACCCTGGGACGCCTGTGGGGCTCCAGCACAGGAGGCGGCCGAGGATTTGGCAGCGCCTTCCCTGCAGGCAATTCTGCACCCAAAGCTCTCTGAGGAGAACTTCCCACCACACACCGCAATCTACAGAGCTGCTCAGGAGCATCACCGAAGAGCAGACGGTGCCAGGGGGGCCGTGTGAGGACAGGGCACGCACACGCAGCTGAGAATTCTCGCTCACAGCTGCAGGCACGCCTGGCTGCCATGAGCACTGTGAGCTGGCAGCTCTCACAGGAAGCAAAAACTCGTGGCATACCGGTACGAGTTGCTGGGGCTTCTGTCCTGGCGCTCAGCTGGGAAGCCGGAGACGATTCCGCTCCACCCGCACCTGTCCACAAACACAGAGCAGCT
>NW_011255626.1:0-454 GCF_000146605.3 Meleagris gallopavo
CCACCCTGGGACGCCTGTGGGGCTCCAGCACAGGAGGCGGCCGAGGATTTGGCAGCGCTCCCTGCAGGCAATTCTGCACCCAAAGCTCTCTGAGGAGAACTTCCCACCACACACCGCAATCTACAGAGCTGCTCAGGAGCATCACCGAAGAGCAGACGGTGCCAGGGGGCCGTGTGAGGACAGGGCACGCACACGCAGCTGAGAATTCTCGCTCACAGCTGCAGGCACGCCTGGCTGCCATGAGCACTGTGAGCTGGCAGCTCTCACAGGAAGCAAAAACTCGTGGCATACCGGTACGAGTTGCTGGGGCTTCTGTCCTGGCGCTCAGCTGGGAAGCCGGAGACGATTCCGCTCCACCCGCACCTGTCCACAAACACAGAGCAGCTCCTGTCACACTGGCCACGTACTGCTTTAGACTGCAATGCCAGCAGTGCTCCACAGCACTCTTCTCTCC
>NW_011255627.1:0-505 GCF_000146605.3 Meleagris gallopavo
CCCACTGGGTAGGCCCAAAGGAGCAGATGACACTTAAGCAGCTGTCAATCAGCCTTGGCTCCTGCAAGGTTATCTGCTGCTGTTCAGTGGCAAAGTAAATACCCAGGAGGTACAAATACCCGAGGAGGCCTAAGTATTTCCTGGGATCTTTTCTGGCCCACTGTTATCCTCGTAGAACGGGAGTGATACTACATTTGTTCAGAGGCTGCTGACAAGTGGTGTCTCTCAGGGGTCCATCTTGGCACCTTGCACATCTTTATCAGTGACAGAGAGAGTGGAACCAGAGTGCACCTTCAGAAAGTGTGCAGGCAGCCCACCTGAGAGGTGCGGTGGATAAAACAGGAGGTAGGGATGTCTCATCCCTGGTTTCTTATTCAAGGCTGGGTTGAATGAGGCCCTGGACAGTTTGATCTGGTGAGTTGCAACTTTGCAACTCGGAGCTGGATGGTCTTTAAGGTCCCTTCCAACTCAAGCCATTCTGTGATTCTCTGGAACTGTGCTTGTC
>NW_011255628.1:0-345 GCF_000146605.3 Meleagris gallopavo
CAGCGCAGGAGCTGGGCGAGGGCGTGAGGAAGCGGTGCTCTGCAGGGCCGTGGCTCTGCTGCTGGCCGAGCGCGCTCTGCGCCCGGGGGTGTCCCAGGGGGAGCTCAGAAGATGGGTGCTGGGAAAAGCGGGAGCCTTTCTGCTCCGGCTTCCTGCTGCTCCCCGCAGATGGATCCCGGTTCCCGGCGGAGACCCCGGCCGGAGCCCGGAGGCTTCGGGTGTCTTTTCTTCGCGTGCTCTCCCACGCGGTCCCGGAGGGGTGTTGCACGTGGCCTGGAGAGCTTGGGAAAGCTGCCGAGTGCCGGGCTCCAGGTCGCCCTGTAGCTTGGGCAGTCGCGGCCCGAG
>NW_011255629.1:0-595 GCF_000146605.3 Meleagris gallopavo
CCACCACTCTGTTTTCAGAGAAGCTGGTGAGCTCCAGAAGCTCACTGGGGCTTTGATGACCTTTGTGTTACGACAGTGTCTGGGTTCTCAGTTCCCATGTGGCTACGATGGCAGTGCAGTGTTTGGGAAGCGTGCAGCCAGCTGACTTGTTCTTGTTCTGGGTTCTGTCGCACGGCGGTCGTGTTTTGCAGAGGTGGGCTACATCTGATGGCTGACTTGTGGATAGAAACGTGTACGCTGTGCTCGTTACCTTTGTATTATCAGCAGTCTTCATTAGGAGGAGGTCTTGTGAAGGAAACGAGCTTGGTTGTGTGCTGGTCACTGTCAGCGAATGGCTCTGCAGCTCCTGCAGCCCACCCAGCGTGCCTTTTGCAGCTGAGCTTGTTGTCAAGGCGTGCACAAAGAGCCGAGTTGGGTGCTAAGGCGTAAATGCAGCTGCGTGTTTCAACTGGGGCCTTGTGCTGCATCTCGCTGTTGATGATAATAAATATGTAAAGCTGGGCCTAAGGCAGTACAAGACTGTGCTGCTTCTCCTTTAGCACGCTAAGGTTACTGCTGTAGGTCACCAAGGGCAATATCAGGATGAAGCTTTGCT
>NW_011255630.1:0-501 GCF_000146605.3 Meleagris gallopavo
ATACTTTTTTCTTTTGCCTCAAAACGTGCATGGACATTTTTCATTGGGTTCTACATAGATAGTTTTTAAAAGTTGCTCACTATGGCCTAATAAGCAATGGAAATGATCCAAACTGGGGATAAGTGCATGGAAGTGAGTCAAAGGTTTCAGTGATGAAGCTGGTGTGGAAAAAAGAGGAAGAAGTAGGTGGGCACTCGATTACCGTGAATACCACTGAGCATATCCAAAGGGATATGCACATATCTTTGAGACCTTGAAAAAAGAATGAATGTATATACCAGTGTACTGCATATGTATGTCTTAACTGTATAAATGTAGAACCTGAGCTCTGAAAGGGTATGCTTGCTTGTCAAGTTGCCCGACGTGCATCATGAGGAATAAAAGGAATATTGCTTTCTAACACCACATAGGAGTTAGAGAGTTTCTTCCTGGATTTCGGATGACAATTTTAGCAACCCAGATGGGACAATGAGACTGAAATCTCACGGACCGAAGGACTGG
>NW_011255631.1:0-382 GCF_000146605.3 Meleagris gallopavo
GGGATGCAGAGAGAACCCAGGGTGCTCAGCAGACTTGCTGGGGCAGGAGGTTCTCCTTCAGCATGGAGCGCTGGAAGGCTGTGGGACTGCGGTGTCACCTCTGTCAGCTCTCATTCCAGTTCCCTCTTGGGAATAACAGAATGGTTATTTTGACATCATCTTCCAGTGGCGAGGATAGCCAAGACTTAGAAAACACAGCACCACCCCCAGATCTGCGATGGCCGTGCTGCTGCTTGCTCTTATCTGTGCTTTTCCTTTACAGGTACGCAGTTCTTTATTATGGCCCAAGGCCCCGTGGGCTTCTTCTCCTCCCACAAAGCTGCTCAGCCAGGAGGAGGCACAGGCACGGACACGGAGGCCACAGCAGCTCCCGTTGTGTCAG
>NW_011255632.1:0-510 GCF_000146605.3 Meleagris gallopavo
ATGCTGGGACAGAAATTACAGACCGTGTTGCAATGTAACAAGTTCCAATTTCCATGCACAACTCTATCTCATACTATTGCCTTGGAAATTCAAAGCTCAGGTCAGGAACAAGCCTGCATCTTTGTACGTCACAAGGATTAGTTACATCCTTACACCAAACAACACAGGATTACGGAGAAGAGCCATAGAGGTGTCGTCTGCAGAGGTGGAGAAGCAAAATTCAGGCAGGACTGAGAAAAAAAAGAAAAGCTGTTTGCAGCAAGACGTACTACTGAGTAACTCTGAGCGTTTGGAATTCCAGAAGACATTAATAAACAGCAACTGAAGAGGACTTGTTTCAAATTACTCATGGGAAATCTGTGCTTTTTACAACCAATCTCAACCTACTACCATGGTTGCTGCTACTGAAACTTTTACTGTTCAAGAAGTCATCTTTTAGTTCCATGCTCTGAGACAACCAGAATAGTGCTCTCAGTCTTTGAAATTTAACAGACAGATATATAATATAAA
>NW_011255633.1:0-490 GCF_000146605.3 Meleagris gallopavo
CACTGAAGAAGTTCTCCTGGCTGATCAAGGACACACCAGTCCCATCTAAACAAGAGAGCAGGAATGGTCATCTAGAAATTGTGCCCGTGGGGTTGGAGAACAGTCCAGGCTCCTGCTCTGCTGTCAGCCACTTACTACGGGTTTTACAGGAGAAGAGCACATTTGATGGAGAAAAAGGGAGGACTGCTTTATTTTACTGGAGAACAGATCTAAGCGTTGTGTTGAAACGGAAAAGAAGTTTACCTTAGGAGGTTTGGAGCCCACACAATCGCTAAGTTCTTAGCGTGCATGTTTGTGACGGAGGAGCTCACAGCTAGACGAGCCAAATGTCTCATCAAGTACTCCAGTGTCCTGGAAAACAAGAGAGGCAAGTGTTCAGCACCAACCAGCATGCCGTGCTGCAATTCACAAAGCAAACCTCAATTCATGCTGGTTGTTGTTACTGCTACTGTCACTGAAGACGAAGTAGATGCAACTTGACTCAGTGCCA
>NW_011255634.1:0-557 GCF_000146605.3 Meleagris gallopavo
AGTTGGATGCCACCTGATCCATAGTGACACAGAAATGCTAGATTTCTTGATCCTTCTCAATCCACATGGGGGACAAGGGAACTGCTGCCTCAGACTTCTGAAGGTTACGCTTCAACCTCCTTAGGATCATAAGTGGGACAATCCCTTCGTTGCTACTTTTGGAGAGCGTAGGAGCCAAGGAAGCTTGGGAATACTTAAAGTAAAATATTTTCAAGTTGTGAGAGCTGACAGTTCCAAGTCACACAAGACGAACCAACGGGCAAGGAGAGCAGATGGGCTGAACCGAGACCTTTCGCTGCAATTCAAAAATGAAACCAAACTTCACGTTCTCTGGAAAAGTGGTCAAGCTACTTATAATGATTACAGGTACATAGGGAAGCTGTACAGGGAGAAAATTAGACAGGCCAAAGCCAAGATGAACGTTAACTTAGCCACTAAGGTAAACGAAAACACAAAATGTTCTATAAATACATCAAAAGCAGGAGAAGGACTATACAGCATCTCCATCCCCCGTTGAACACCAAGGGCAACTTGCTCACGACGATCAGAATAATACT
>NW_011255635.1:0-390 GCF_000146605.3 Meleagris gallopavo
TCTGTCGTGACAGGGTAAGCCACAGATGGTCATCTGCTCTGAAAACTGCGGCACAAAGTCTGTTCTGCTGTCCAGCATCGTGTCCTGAGATCGTTGGGGGTCCTTGTCTGGGACCAGTGCCCAGCATCTTTAGCAGGGGGTGCACCTTCTGCCACAGTAGCGGTTGGAAATGCAGGAGAGGTCAAAGCCCCCCGAGGTGATGGGCACACCCTGACAGCTGAGGATGCTGCCAACAGCAGCGGAGGTGGAGGATCCGACGGCGGTGTTCTGCGGGAAGGAGCTGAGGATGGGTCCGGGCAGGGTCACCACCACGGGAGAGGGCTCAATGACGATGGTGGAGTCCTGGCACTGCCTGACGCAGGGCTCATTGCAGCTGCTGGCCAGGAGGGG
>NW_011255636.1:0-444 GCF_000146605.3 Meleagris gallopavo
CATCAGAATGGCTGACCAAGGTAGAAGTCTCCATCACTTCTTTCTAAGTTTAGGTTACCACTTTGCTGCTCTTCAGGTAGAGAAAGAATTGGGAATGTTTTCAGTGAATTTCAAGGGAAGGCTAAAAATGTTACTAAATTGTTTCTGTTTCTGGTCAAGAGCTTTTCAGATGGAAAATGACATAAAAGGGGGAACACTTCACAGGAACATAGGATGACACAAATGTGACCAACAAATGCAAGGAAAGGCTGCAATGTGAGCCCAGCCTGGTCAGTCACTTTAACTGACAGATGTGTCTGGACTGTGTGCCAATGGTTCAGGCCTGGAGCAGCCTGGTTCCATGACTGATGGGGTCGGGGCCCACGGACCCATGCCTTGAGATGGGCCTAAAAACACACAGCGGGCAAGGAGGTTTAAGTCCCTTAAAACTTTAATGCAAACAGT
>NW_011255637.1:0-523 GCF_000146605.3 Meleagris gallopavo
GAGGTTTATCTGTTAATGCTGCGTCTTGCTGCAGGTTTGCAGATGTTTGAATTGAAATGTTGACTTGGGATCCCAGTCTCCTTTACGTCTGCCTGTTCTACTGGATGAAATGGGTATGACATAAAATGAATATGAGAGAATACGTGAGGAAAGGAGCTTGCAAAGATCTGTGTCCCGTTTTATTATACATCTTTGGCTCTTTGTGATAAACTCGCATCACACTTAAAATAGTCTGTCTTGTCTTTTGTGCTATCTCAGTAGACTTTATGACAATCTTTCTGAAGAAAAATAGGTCGAAACGGCCAATGGTTTTCACGTTGAGGATCCTGACATGCATCAGTGTTGTCCATCTCGCTTGCAGATGCCTTTGAGCCTGACTTCTAATTTTGTCCGGTGCTGTTTCCAATGTCAGCTGTGGCTTTTCTCCGTTGAAAACTGATGCCTGGCAACTTGGAGACTAATGTATGTATGTATAGAGTACTTTTTTTCTTTTCCCCTTCCTAATTTTAATAGTAAACTGAGA
>NW_011255638.1:0-495 GCF_000146605.3 Meleagris gallopavo
TAGGCGTCCAGGCGAGACTTGAATATCTCCAGAGAAGGAGACTCCACAACCTCCCTGGGCAGCCTGTTCCAGTGCTCCGTCACCTCACCATGAAGAAGTTCTTACGCACAGTCGTGCGAAACTTCCTGTGCTGCAGCTGATGTCCGTTTCCCCTCGTCCTGTCTCCACGTACCACTGAAAAGAGACTGGCCTCACTGCTATGGCTGCCACACCTCAGATATTTATAAACCTGGATCAGGTCCCCTCTCAGTTGTCTTTTTCTCAAGGCTAAACAGACCCAGTTCACTTAGCCTTTCTTCATAGGGGAGATGCTCAGGCCCTTCACCATCTTTGTGGCCCTCCGCTGGACTCTTCCCAAGAGATCCCTGTCTTTTTTGTACTGGGGAGCCCAGAACTGGACACAGTACTCCAGATGAGGCCTTACCAGGGGCAGAGTAGGAGGGGGGAGGATCACCTCCCTCGACCTGCTGGACACGCTCTTCTTAATGCCACCCC
>NW_011255639.1:0-451 GCF_000146605.3 Meleagris gallopavo
CCTCCCTCGACCTGCTGGACACGCTCTTCTTAATGCCACCCCAGAATGCCATTCGCCTTTTTGGCCACGAGGGCACACTGCTGGCTCATGGCCAACCTGTCGTCCACCAGGACGCCCAGGTCCCTCTCTGCAGAGCTCCTCTCCAGCAGCTCATCCCCCAGCCTGTATTGGTGCATGCAATTATTCCTCCCTAGGTGTAAGACCCTACACTTGCTTTTGTTGAACCTCATCCGGTTTCTTACTGCCCAGCTCTCCAGCCTGTCCAAGTCTCGCTGAATGGCAGCACAGCCTTCAGGCGTGTCAGCCAATCCTCCCAACTTCGTATCATCAGCAAACTTGCTGAGGGTGGCCACTATCCCCTCATCAAGGTCATTGATGAAGATGTTGAACAAGACCGGACCCAGCACAGACCCCTGGGGGACACCACTGGTTACAGGTCTCCAGCCAGACT
>NW_011255640.1:0-553 GCF_000146605.3 Meleagris gallopavo
TCTTCTTAATGCCACCCCAGAATGCCTATTTGGCCTTTTTTTGGCCACGAGGGCACACTGCTGGCTCATGGCCAACCTGTCGTCCACCAGGACGCCCAGGTCCCTCTCTGCAGAGCTCCTCTCCAGCGGCTCATCCCCCAGCCTGTATTGGTGCATGCAATTATTCCTCCCTAGGTGTAAGACCCTACACTTGCTTTTGTTGAACCTCATCCGGTTTCTTACTGCCCAGCTCTCCAGCCTGTCCAGGTCTCGCTGAATGGCAGCACAGCCTTCAGGCGTGTCAGCCAATCCTCCCAACTTCGTATCATCAGCAAACTTGCTGAGGGTGGCCACTGTCCCCTCATCAAGGTCATTGATGAAGATGTTGAACAAGACCGGACCCAGCACAGACCCCTGGGGGACACCACTGGTTACAGGTCTCCAGCCAGACTCTGCACCACCAACGACGACCCTCTGCGCTCTGCCAGTCAGCCAGTTCTCAGCCCACCTCACTGTCCACTCGTCTATCCCACACTTCCTCAGCTTTGTTATAAGGATGTCGTGGGAGACAGTA
>NW_011255641.1:0-625 GCF_000146605.3 Meleagris gallopavo
CAAAACAGAAACTTATGGATGAACAACAGATGTCACGTGCTGGCTTAACTCACTGCTTTGAAATGTTTCCTTAACAAGTGGAAAATATCAGCGCATCACTCAGACAACCCAACAAGTTTTGGGAATTACAAGTCACAAACTCTTAAAGAAATGAATGCATTCCAGTAACTTTTGAAAATCAATGAGAAAAGCTAAACTGAGTGCTTCTAGAGATATTGTGTAAATGTTAATAATGACATTATGGGCTGCAGAAGAGATTAAAAACAGGATGTGTACTCTTGAAATTGAATTGTCTTTCTATTAGATAGAAAGTGGTAGAATTTGGAAGGATTGTGAAGATTTCCGTAGAACTTCAGTAGGAGTAGATATAAAATGTAAGTTTTACCTAGGAGAGATCACTTGTGAAGTCATTTCTACTTTGCTCCAGGTACAGAAAATAATGAGAACAAGCTACCTAGAAGGGGAAGAAGTTCTTCCATATTAGTCTGTGATATTTTCACAGTCCTTTATCAGAGGACTTCTAATGCCTTACAAGTAATTCAAGCTAATTGTACTCCACTGTGAGTCTGTCAAGCAGTGTACCCATGGTTCTCCTAGTAGTCCAAAAGCTGCTGAGAATCAAGCT
>NW_011255642.1:0-502 GCF_000146605.3 Meleagris gallopavo
AAGAAAATGCTTCCACAGTGAAGGTGGTGAGGCAGTGGAACAGGTTGCCAGAGACGTGGTGGATGCGCTGCCTCTTTCAAGGCGAGGCTGGGTCAGACTCTGAGCAACCTGATCCAGCTGTGGATGTTCACTGTGGGGGAGTCGGACTGCATCGCAAACCTACCTGCATACAAGCCGTGTACCAACATAGGGCTCATGGTGTTCGTTACCTGCCGCACAGATCTCACACCGCTGATTGGAGGAGCCCAGGTAATCCTTAAACCCCATCATGCTGCAAAATGAAATCAGAAGAGACACAGAACATAATTGAAAACAGTACAAAGATGCACAGAATGCCCTTAAAAACACTGCATAGATGCAATAAACACAACTCACTATTAATTACAGCCATGAAGTGGGAAAACATAGAAATAGAAAAACATATTTGAAGCCCAGATGGGAGATTATGAGCTGAGAACCACTGAAAAGGAAACAACACACATAGCTAAAACAGCTGCTCTAA
>NW_011255643.1:0-464 GCF_000146605.3 Meleagris gallopavo
CAGTTCTTAAATGGATCTAGGAGAGATGGAGCCAGGCTCCGCCCTTCCTGCAGCAGAGGTAAATTGCCTTCACCTGTGCTCCCATGACTGATTCTTTGCTTGCCTCAGCTGTTCCATACAGCCACCAATCCCAGACAACATGCAGAAGAGCCAAAAAGCTCTCTGGGAAATCCAGAGCTTGCCTGCCAAGCGCGTCGTTGTCTACCAAAGTCTGTCTTGGAGACCTCAGGCCACGTCTTGGAAAAAGAATCGGGATCCTGAACCTTCTGCCAAACACAAAACAACAAGCAAACAGCTCAGCATGGAGCAGAACGCCAAGAACTCGGTCCTTCCCAAAGCTCAGCGCTCACCCAACCCCAGTGACACTGGAAACCCGGGCAGAGATGCGAGCCTTGCGATTGCCAGCCCTTCTACAAGCTCAGCCCTGGATGCGGCTCCTCCCAGTCAGCTGCCACTGTCTGCCG
>NW_011255644.1:0-476 GCF_000146605.3 Meleagris gallopavo
CCAGGCAGAACAAAGTCACTCAGAGGCACTCTTTGCTCTAATGTAAGGGCCAGGTTCTTCCAGATCACCTGGAAGAGTCACACTGAATCTGGAGGAATCTACCTTGCCTCAGAAGAATCTCCACTGTTCTTTCATCACCTTCTAAGTTTTACTCTGTGCTCTTGACTGCTTAAATGGGAATATCAACTGATTGACATCACTGTGTCCGAGATGAGTGCCCAGTTAATCAGTGATATCCTCAGCTTCCACACAACACCGCCAAACTTTTCCAGCCAGTTGCAGTTGTGGGACATCATTGCAGCACTCATTCCCACAAAGGAGAGCATCATTTTGTACCTGGAAATCTGCTTACCCAAGTGTAGAAACCAGGCATGACATTTCTTTCAGGAAACATTTGTTCATGGGAATATTACATGGGTTGCAGAGCAAAGTGCCTAGTTACAGCAACAGGGCTGCCATTTGACTTTACATGATGG
>NW_011255645.1:0-466 GCF_000146605.3 Meleagris gallopavo
GATACAAGTTAACATGATCCGGTTTTTTCCAGTCGGCCAGGTCGCGCGCCACTAGATGATGACAATATGTTGGTGAATGAATGCAGTACCCCCTGTGGCAGGACCTGAAAGGGCCACTGCCTGCTCCCCATGTGAATGCAAATTGATCTTGCGATTCTTCAGGAATTGGGATACTGAAGAACGCATTTGCTAAATGTAGGACACAACGAGAGGTTTTTATCTCCCTACTCAATGTGTCCATTAGGGAAGCAATATTGGGTACGGCTGCATGAATAGGAGGCGTGACCTTATTTAATTCCCTATAATCTACTGTCATTCTCCATGTGCCATCCAACTTTCGCACTGGCCATATGTGGGAATTGTATGGGCTGTTGTAAGGGCAGGTCTTATAATGCCCACTTTTCAAATTCCTGCACTGTTTTGATATTTCGTCCTGCCCACCCGGGAGTCTGTACTGTCTCACATT
>NW_011255646.1:0-467 GCF_000146605.3 Meleagris gallopavo
GCAGCGAGATCAGCCGTGAGCCTGACGTGGCACAGATGGAGGTAGAGTATGAAGCTCTGATTGCTCTTTGTTCCCTGACTTGAGCCAGCAGAGTGAGCTGCAGATGAGCTCTCCTGCTTTTCAGGACAGAGAGAATCCTTGCGACTCTATTGGTGTCACTGAAAAGCTGCCCTCAAAGCTTTCTTTCCTGGCTACGGGCATCTAGATGGCCGTGAAAGTCATAGTAGCAACAGAACCAGATCTGGCGTAAGAAACATGCAGGAGCATTGTCCCCATCCTGCCTGGATTTTGTCTCCCAAAGACACAGTGCTGTTCCCATTTTCACCAAGTTAAAGGAAGGTGGCACTGCTAGTGAGCCAAGGACTGGGTCGGTGGACCAGCTCCTGTGTCTAGTCCACGGCTGAGGTCTGCAGGCAATGGGTTACAGGAAGTGAGCAGACTCTTATGCTCCTCTTTGGCTTGCTTTG
>NW_011255647.1:0-464 GCF_000146605.3 Meleagris gallopavo
AATGAGATTTGTCACTAAAACGCTCTGATAAAAAGAAACACATTTGATGTGCTGAGTTTTAGTACTGCAGAGCTGTAAAAATTCATCGGAAGACCAGCATGGAAATGCATGTGCTGCATACGAGTGGATCGGTGCTGCTGTGCAGACTCGAGGGCTCTCACTTTGATGCAGTCAGCACTGTGAGGCTGACTTCAAATGGGTGCCATCGTGCCAGCCCAGCACTTTGAAGTGTCAGACTTGTTGTCTGCCCGTGTGCACTTCTGCCAGGGAAAGCCGCATATTCACATGCAAACTGATTGTGGAAATGAAAGATGGGAGAGGGCACGTGCTGTACTCCTTTCTGTAAGAGGAGCGAATCAAAGCACCAAAGAAGTCTCATGCTCTCAAGGTTACGTACAAAGCTGGCCTCGGAATTGGTGGTGCTCTTGAGATTCCAGGCTGGGGCTGAAAGAAAATGCTTCTTT
>NW_011255648.1:0-553 GCF_000146605.3 Meleagris gallopavo
TATTGTATGCCCTACAGTGTCTTAACTGTTGCCGATTTTCCTTTGCCCAATGAGATTTTCCTCCCCTGGAGGAGAAGAAACAAAGCTCTGATTTCCTTTAAGATACTGAAAGTTCAAACAGAAAGTCAAGTGACCATCATCTGTGAAATTACTGTAATATGTTAAGATAGTTTTAAATTCATCTATCTGTTTTGTCAGACTAATCTACATGGTTCTCAATAGCAGAAACAAGGAATGTAGAGTTTTTACACCCTGAAATTTTATCAGCTGAGGCACTTATTGATTCATTCTGCCTATGTCCATGGAAACTACATCACAGTGGGACATTCAAGTGGTATTTTCAATGCAGTTCACAAAAATAAAATAAAATAAAAATCTGCTGTTCATTTTAAATAAAAGAGGACTGCACATTCTCTTGCTTTCACTGGAAATACTACAGAGAGAGGTCATCGTTAGTACAGCTAACTATTATATATAGCACATTGCAATGATGTATACGTGTAGTCTGGATTGCAGCTTGTTGAACTTCTGTGCAGGTTTCAGAAACTGCTGT
>NW_011255649.1:0-441 GCF_000146605.3 Meleagris gallopavo
CTGCTTTCTCCGATGTGTGAGTGGGCTCCTGTGTGCACATCGGAAGGAGCGGTTTGCACTTAGTTTGCCTACGTGCAGAATGCACTCGACTAGCTCCGAATACTATGTCTCTGCCTTTATTTCGAGCCACAATTCATTCTAGTGAGGTTTTCCACTGCTACACATCTGCATTCAGAGACGAAAAGATTGGAAGGGAAAACCCTCTCCAATAAGGCATATGCAAGTCCGAGGAGCGACAGCTGTATTGCTCTCAGGGAGAGCGTGAAAAAAGGGGGAGCTATCCTTTCAGGACTTCGGAGAAAAACCCCGCACTCGGAGGTAGTGCAGGAGGCTGAAATCGCACTTGTCGGCATCGGAATCGCACTCCTTCGCTCTCACGCGTTGAAAGCGGCATTCGCGCTGAACCGCTCCGGAGACTTGGCCGTACATGGCCGAGAAATC
>NW_011255650.1:0-504 GCF_000146605.3 Meleagris gallopavo
AATAAACAGAGTCGAATACGGTAGACTTTTCTCTTTATGTAGCTCTTCTTATTTTCTCTCTAGAGACAGAATAGAGAGAGCATAGGCAGTCGTAATGCAGCCATGTTACAACATGCATTTTTCAGCCTTACTGACCATATTTGACATCAGTTATTCTTGAATACACGTGAGTTCAGGTGGCAGGAAATGTCAAGAGCTTGCTTTAAAGCTTCCTGGAAATTAAATATTGACTGTTGCACTCCAGATCTGCTCTTCAGCTTCTGCAGGCAATTGTACTTTTGGAGAAAATTCATCTTCAGGAGGAATATTTTGTGGGTTTCAGGTAGGCAAAGAGAAATCATTGCTAAAGGTTCTCAAAGTTCTAGATTGCACCCAACAATAAATTACTGCACTCAGTGCAGTCTATTAAAAATTATAGCCATGGAGAAAGATTGTTTCTTCACTGAACTGAAAGCTGCTTGTTTTATAGTGATCAGTAATCATGGCTACTTTGTATTCGGGAAA
>NW_011255651.1:0-455 GCF_000146605.3 Meleagris gallopavo
TGGCGTAAATTGGAATGTAATGCATGCTTTCCTCACAGGCAATAGAAAGGATTTCTGCCTCGTTTCCCCAGTTTATGGCTGCCTGAAAGATGGCAGCTGGCTGTCAGTGTTAGCACACATCTTGTGGCTAACTGCTCTAACTGGGAGTGCTCTGTTACGCCTCGCACAGTGCCCAGCTGCGACTGCGTCCTGTTCAGACAGTGCTTGGAGCCTCTTCATTTCATCACCATCAGGACTCGGCTCCAGGCACACTTGTGAGGAAGAAAAGAAAATAGAATTTAGATGCACGGGAAGAAGTGAACTGATATTAGGTCTAAATTACTCTAATTACTTCTCTAGAGGATACACTTGCAATATCAGGAAGAAACAAAACTGGGGAGTATTTCACCAGAGGGATCAAACTAGGCATGGTAAACTGCTCTCCTGAATTAATCTACTTTCACCGTGATCTCACT
>NW_011255652.1:0-475 GCF_000146605.3 Meleagris gallopavo
CCTGAAAGATGGCAGCTGGCTGTCAGTGTTGGCACACATCTTGTGGCTAACTGCTCTAACTGGGAGTGCTCTGTTACGCCTCGCACAGTGCCAGCTGCGACTGCGTCCTGTTCAGACAGTGCTTGGAGCCTCTTCATTTCATCACCATCAGGACTCGGCTCCAGGCACACTTGTGAGGAAGAAAGAAAATAGAATTTAGATGCACGGGAAGAAGTGAACTGATATTTAGGTCTAAATTACTCTAATTACTTCTCTGAGGATACACTTGCAATATCAGGAAGAAACAAAACTGTGGAGTATTTCACCAGAGGGATCAAACTAGGCATGGTAAACTGCTCTCCTGAATTAATCTACTTTCACCGTGATCTCACTGTTAGCACTGGGCTCATCTTGGGTGCAGATCATTCATGGAAAGCTGACACTTGGTAAGAAAGCAAAGATGCTAACTAGCCTTCCTCGTTGATTAGATGTTAAA
>NW_011255653.1:0-485 GCF_000146605.3 Meleagris gallopavo
AGGATAGGCAGCACGACTCTGATTTTAGCTGAGTAATGAAGGAGGGAATGGCGTTCCTGCTCATCAAGAAGCACTGGCATCCCAATGGCTATCTCTGTACCTTTACCATCCTGCATAGGTAGCTCATAAGAGATCTTCGGGGTTGGGATTCTGAATTCTCTCCCTTCTTGTGAGAGAGGGAGAACTAATCCCTTTGCTTCTGAAACCCAGGATCTCAGTAAATGAATTTAGAGGATTATCCGTGCCAGAAAGCTTGTACATTTCTGCCTCCAAACGTGCTACTTTCCAGCTTTTCTACAATTACCCAGCCTAGTTTGATGCAGAAGCACTGTCTTGTATCACAAGTCACATACTATTCTCAGCCTCCTGCATGGATATTTTTCTGAAGAGAAAAATATGCTGGCAAAGGTTATATGAAGGACAAATAGCAAAAATAAGTGTTATTTTCTACAGACTATGTCATCTCACAACAGCAAAAACCTTTC
>NW_011255654.1:0-500 GCF_000146605.3 Meleagris gallopavo
GAAATTAAATATTGACTGTTGCACTCCAGATCTGCTCTTCAGCTTCTGCAGGCAATTGTACTTTTGGAAGAAAATTCATCTTCAGGAGGAATCTTTTGTGGGTTTCAGGTAGGCAAAGAGAAATCATTGCTAAAGGTTCTCAAAGTTCTAGATTGCACCCAACAATAAATTACTGCACTCAGTGCAGTCTATTAAAAATTATAGCAATGGAGAAAGATTGTTTCTTCACTGAACTGAAAGCTGCTTGTTTTATAGTGATCAGTAATCATGACTACTTTGTATTCGGGAAAGGAAATACCTGTACAGATACACATAGGAAAATGCAAGTGATAAAGCAGGAATTCGTTTTGAAAAGAACTGATAAAATTACCTAAAATTCTGAGCAGGATTTTTCAGTCAAGGAAATATATTTTTCTGACAAGGAAAATGGAAACCCAATTAGAAGTAGATGTTAAGGATGACACAGCAACACACCATGCAAGACGTCTGCCATCCATTTT
>NW_011255655.1:0-543 GCF_000146605.3 Meleagris gallopavo
TTTTCCCTCCCTTAAATGAATGTAATGCTTGAGAAAGGTGACTGATTGATGGCCTTGAGGACTGAGGCTTTCTGGAAAAGCATCTATGGACATGGTTCTGCTGCCTGACCTCCAGGCAATGGGGTGTTCTCTGAAAGCAGAGGGATGAGTGAGACATGGATCTCCTTGGGACACGAGGGTTACTAAGCCTGCCTCTTCCCAGCCTCAATGATAAACTGTTTAGCTTTATGCTCTGATAAGTCAGATGTCATCTTTCTTTTATGTGTACTGAGATCATGAGGTGACTTGACAGAGCTGGGAGAGACTGCAGAGCAGACGTAGGGATGGACAAAAGAGTTCCAGTTGGATATTTCAATCTCACTTTATTCCTTCATCAGTTCTCTGCATTTCTATTAAAAAAAAAAAAAGAATAGGGGAATGAAGTATTTTGTGAAGTGTGCCCTGAACCAGATTGAGACCATCAGTTCATTTCACATCCATCACTAACCACCATTAAACACAAAAGCTTCATTCTCACTATTGACCTGGTCTGTAGTTGGTCCT
>NW_011255656.1:0-485 GCF_000146605.3 Meleagris gallopavo
TTTTTCCCAAGCTCCCCCAAAGATACTCAAGGCACTGATACTTCTGACCCAGTGTTATTGCCCTTCTATGGTACCTTGGTATGTGCCACTCACTGTGGCCACCAAGAATTACATACTTGATGCAAGACAATGAACTCAGATGGTGGAGTAACATCTCCTGTTCCACTCTCTGTTCCTTTACTAATCATTTGACTTTTTCACTCTTGCTAAGCCAGTATTTTCAGGGCAACCACATCCGGGCAACTAATTCAAATCCTATTACAACAACCTGCTGATACTTCAGCATAGTTGGAGTTGTGTCCCTCTATCCCTCTTGTATTTGTTATCCCACAAGTTCTTGCTTTCCTACTGACAAGCCACTGGTATTGTGAGCCTTCTCAACTCTTTAAAGAGTATTTTTTTTTTTTTAAACTATTCTTAAAAATTTTTCATGATCAAACTTAATTCTCTTGCCATCCATCTTCTTTATCAGACTCTCCAACAGC
>NW_011255657.1:0-531 GCF_000146605.3 Meleagris gallopavo
CATCTCCTGTTCCACTCTCTGTTCCTTTACTAATCATTTGACTTTTTCACTCTTGCTAAGCCAGTATTTTCAGGGCAACCACATCCGGGCAACTAATTCAAATCCTATTACAACAACCTGCTGATACTTCAGCATAGTTGGAGTTGTGTCCCTCTATCCCTCTTGTATTTGTTATCCCACAAGTTCTTGCTTTCCTACTGACAAGCCACTGGTATTGTGAGCCTTCTCAACTCTTTAAAGAGTATTTTTTTTTTTTTTTTAAACTATTCTTTAAAAATTTTTCATGATCAAACTTAATTCTCTTGCCATCCATCTTCTTTATCAGACTCTCCAACAGCTCAGATCCTAACCAAGGTCTCAGCAGCAGGGGTTCTGACTACTGACATCTCCTCACTGCAGGGCACTGTGCTATCTTTCATTCCTCATTTTTCTAAGAGTTAACCCACAAGGACCCTTCTAATTACGTAAGGATTTAGTCACTTGAAAAAAATGAAAAGCTTTTCTTAAAAGCCTAAGTACGCTATCAGCTGG
>NW_011255658.1:0-512 GCF_000146605.3 Meleagris gallopavo
ACTGAAATTAAACCAAGCTATTCTTGTGGAAAGAAAATACTTCTCAACATTTTAAGAATGTACTTTCACCTGAGAAAACACAAGAAAGTGGCCTTTTACCTACAGAAATTAAATTTGTCCCTTACTAGAAATAAACAAGTGATGCATGCAAACTGAGTTTTCACTCTCTCTAAAATAAGATCAATCTGAATAGTTACCAAAAACCTACCCAGCTGTTTGTGCAGCAGTAACATTCTGACCAACTTCAAGATTTTTTGAGCTCACTGTTTTAAAATCTAAACTTAAG
Source organism: Meleagris gallopavo (assembly GCF_000146605.3). Classification (NCBI taxonomy): domain Eukaryota; kingdom Metazoa; phylum Chordata; class Aves; order Galliformes; family Phasianidae; genus Meleagris; species Meleagris gallopavo. The sequence continues at coordinate 287 of NW_011255658.1, forward strand.
GCAGGATCCAACTCCATTTACTTTAGCTGTCAAAAAGCTAATTTGTTCCATCTTCTTTAGATGAGCCTTCCTCCCTGAATAAATATTGATTAGAGAGGAGAAACAGCTTAGAGACAACTTCTAGACAGCCGGAGTTGTAAAATAGGCTCTTGCTTCAAACTTGCCTAGGACTACATACTTCATGCACTTTAGGCTAGGGGAAAAAAAAAAACAACTACAGTAGAAA
>NW_011255659.1:0-541 GCF_000146605.3 Meleagris gallopavo
TAGCTGGCAGCAAATTAATGCTTACATACCTGGATGGTGAGCCTGGGGGAAGCTGTATGGGAAGAATTCTGGATGTCTCTTCTTGTTCTAGTAGCTTTCTATCCCAAGGTCCCATTTAACAGTCCTAACATGTATATTATTTTCATTTAAAGCAAGGATGTAGAAAGCAAGGATGTAGAAAGCTTATCAGGAACTACATAAACCTGTTGAGTCCTAAGTATTCCATTCTACCTTTAAAAAAAAATAAGTTATTGAAACACACATTAGAAGAAAAAAAAGAAAAGAAAAAGCATCTGAATTGTATTTTGTTTCCTTCAGGAGTCCTGAAGGAACCTGTGCCCCTACTGAGTTATCAGAGGGAAAGTGCTGATTCAGCTTTAACATTTCTGTGTGAGAATGGGAATCCCAGAAGACCTAGGTACGTTCATTTCGGTTTTGAGAATGGGTCACACTTCTACTGCATGGAGTGATAATAAAAATAATAGCCATGATCTAAGAAGGTGTAATGTTTGCAAGCCTTTAAGAACTGGAGCGAGTAGAG
>NW_011255660.1:0-458 GCF_000146605.3 Meleagris gallopavo
AATAAAAGTTTTCTGAAACTATAGTACAACTTGATAAATGATGACACAAGCACTCTATTTTGCCAAAATCCCACATGACAAGCTTTTTGACTGATGTAAACATGTTTACAATGTTTAATTTAGATTGTTACAAGTCTTTGAGGTGGTTGGTGTTGATATTATTGTTTGAGACTGTTACCTAGAGAGTTAACGAAGCGTAATATTAACTTTCATACAGATTGACCAGTATAATGCATTTTTATCTGTTTAGTCATAAAAGTCACTTCTAATACAGTCCTGTGAAAATGACTAGTTTGTGTCCAAGGTTAAAATCTCCAAGGCCTTTGGCACTGATGCTATGAAGAGTACCATACAAACATATCTTCTGTTGTTCCTTATCTTGGTATTCATGCTGTTTGTTTGTTTTTTTTTCCTCTTTTAAAGTAATATTACAATATAATACAGATGAAGTCCTCTGT
>NW_011255661.1:0-525 GCF_000146605.3 Meleagris gallopavo
TACTCATTCTCTCCTCTACCTCCTTAAGAACATTAGTTTTCCTGCTTCAGTAGAGCCAGTGTACAGATATTCCAAAGAGAGGAGCCAAGAGCTGTAAACACTCTCCAAATTTCTCCATTGTACTGTTTGGCACATAAGAAAAACAATTTCTGACATTATGAATGCTTTTCATTATCATGAGAAGAAAAGATCTGAAACTACATTTCCCATCAGGCATGACAACTTAATTTTGATGGTTCTGAGGACAGTATCATTAATTATCCATTACATTATTCTGACGTGTCGTATTAATCATTAATAAAATAAATTTAAAAAAAATTGAATCACATAAAAACTAAATGTAAAATCTCTAACCAAAAAAAAAAACAAAAAAAAAACAAAAAAAACAAGAAGTATTATCATACTTCAGCAGCTTTGCTTTCTATAAATACATTTTATACTTGATTTCTCATTTCCATAAGAATTATTTTTATTATTTTTTCTTTTCATTTACAACTTACGTATTCACTTGCAACTTAGGAATGT
>NW_011255662.1:0-639 GCF_000146605.3 Meleagris gallopavo
ATTCCCTCCTGTCTATATGGAGTCTGGTAACAAAGGTAAAGTACCAGGTCTCTTCCTGAGCACTCTGGAACTGATCTACTGCAACTTGTATCCATCTAAGCAACAACATTTATGCTTCACCTGTGCCATTAACTGAGTTGGATAGAATTCTAGAGGAAGTAGCTCAGCTTTCACAGTTAGCAGTCCTAGTTTCTCAAGTATGAGCTGAAGAAAAGCTGAGTTCATTCTTGGCTGTGCAAGTAGATTCCTGTTGGGACTTTTTTATCTGGTTTTCTACCCCATGCATCCTAAATGCATATCTGCAAGGATCTGCGTAAATGCGATTTATGTCCCCCCAGGCATCTTCAAAGCAGGTTGCCTACAGCTTAAAAGGATGCTCAGAGATGTCTGTCAAACAAATGTGGTAAGGTCACTATACTTGTGAGAAGACTTCCAATGAGTTTTTGTATTGCTGTTTTTATTAATGTATTTTTTTTTTTTTCCTGGTAGATTCCAATTTTTAACACGGAATTATTGGTCTGGAAATACATCTGTTTCATGTGATGCTGAAATTACTTGTATGTTTATTATCCCAGAAAGGATTCTGCAAACTTAAAATGCTATTGAAAGTTGGAGGAAGAAACTAGTTGTAGCATTTAG
>NW_011255663.1:0-436 GCF_000146605.3 Meleagris gallopavo
CTAAATCATCTGTTTCTCAGACATATATCAAGTGGCCCTTCAGCATTTTAAACGAATTATTTCTGACTAACACTAACTTACACCACCTGCAGAGCAATACATGCAGATAGGGGAGTATTTGCGTAGACTGTCATTATCTTTCTCATTTTTCCTACAAATATCAATAAAATATCAATTACTTGGACTAGGTATGATGGCCAAGGCTGAAAAAAAATAAGTAATAATCAGGGAAACTGCATTCTGTAAAAGTCATCCAAATATACATACGTACACACACACACACACACACACACTCTTATGTGTAGATAGTGAGAAGTGATTACTTTATTTTTGTTTTCTCCTCACTAACAAAGACTTCATCAGTTCATAGAAAAGCTGTTCTTACTTTGGAGTTGCTAACTTTGAGAGGAAGGGAACACTCTGGGATGCTGACCCA
>NW_011255664.1:0-446 GCF_000146605.3 Meleagris gallopavo
AGGACTGTCAGTTGGCCATTCCTTAATCCACTCAGTGTGGGTTGTATTTTCTATTTTCACAGTGGAAATTATTAAAATCAGCTCAGCGTTCTTATGGTAGATTACAGATTGCTCTCTGAGCCATCTGTGACTGTGTACATGGATGCATAAGCTGGTGGATGTCTGTTTAGAAACAAGACAGTAAGACTTTTTGTGCCTCAACTATTTGACTGAGTGCGTGTTTTTCATAGCAGAAAAACATTACCTACTCAAATTTCTTTGTCTTCTACTTTCTTGAGAAGTAGGATGTGTGAAAATAAGGGTTTTGTGATGATAAAATAAAAAAAGTCCTCCTGCTTTATAGTGCATTAAAATTATATCCTTCCCACGTCTAAATGGTCTTTAAAACAGTTTTGTCTGAAATATTCCATAAAAGATTTTAAGAGACTGGCATTAATATATTTTGT
>NW_011255665.1:0-485 GCF_000146605.3 Meleagris gallopavo
TTCCTATGGAGACAGATGTCTGCATAACTCCTTCCTTTTGTCAGTAGGCAAAAGATCACAGTATTTATTAATGTAAGTTTAAGTACAGCAGAAAAAATAGTTTCTCTTCCGTTTCAGCCCAAGAGCTACCACTTAGTTCCAGGAAGAACATACTTCTGAACCCTGTAGGCAGCTCAGAACAATTAAGAAATACTATTTCAGACAAGTGCCAAAAGCAGCTTCTTCAACAGCTCTTTACTCAATGCTGCTGGACTGGAGATACAGTAAGAGAGAGCTCAGCCATCTGAACTATGTAGTCCTGTTAACAAGTCTGCCTGAAAGTGCTCAAGTGTCAATTACAGTCTGTTATATCCTAAGAGACAAGCTTGAAACACTGACAAGGCTGAGCTTTAATAGATGCTAAGTGAGCCATTTTTAAAGCTACTTCTAAAATGTAGTTATGGCTGTATGATTCAGAAGCCCTCAAGAGGTCACAGAAACAAAGT
>NW_011255666.1:0-443 GCF_000146605.3 Meleagris gallopavo
CACTGCCACATTACAGCCAAATGCCCTGCTTCCCTCTAGGTTTGGTGGGAAGCATTAGAAACAGAGCTGTGTGGCAGTGGGCAGTGAATGAGGACTGTCTGCCACTGTCGCATTTTCTCTGTCCGCCAGTTGTTGGATGATAGGCAAAATGCACCAGCTGTTTGGATCAGCAGACTGATGCCTCCTATGGATGGGTTTACGGTGTGACACAGGAAACTCCATTAGTCTTAGTAGCTTGGCCTGTATAGCTGCACAGGTAATTAAGTAAAACTGGCCTTCTTGAAAAACCCCACCGATGCTGTTAGGCTGCTCCCAGGCATTTGACACACTTGCAAACTTAATGGCTGATAGAAGAGAGCACTTTTGTAGAACAGGTCTATGCTTGTATGCATATTTTTGTGTCAAGTGGAGGCTCCCACCTAACTGTTCTCTGCAAACAGGCT
>NW_011255667.1:0-489 GCF_000146605.3 Meleagris gallopavo
AAGGCATGTTGCTTCACATCTATCTTAAGTGTTTGATGTGAGCATCTCCAGCTTCCACGTTTCAGCAATCCCCAGTCGTTTAGTTTAGTTTAGTTCGGGTGGTTATTTAAAAAAAAAAAAAAGGCTAAACTCTTGAGAATGACTAAAGTGTTAAACTTCAGTTTCATTCTAGTTCTAGTTTTTGATTCTAGTTCTTGATTATTGAAAAGGAGGCAGTGCTTCATGTCTCACCATTGAATGATGAATGGGCTCAATAATTGGAGTGCTATCATACGTAACAGAGGACTAACTAGATCTAGATTCTGTGGAATGTCAAGCAACTTATTTGCATTATGGACTGGGAAATAAAACTTAGAAATTGTAGCCATGTCTTAACTGCTTCCTCTTTCTATAAGTCAAGTTGCTTGCCAACCACCTCTGTTCCAAAAAGGAAAAAGTACACAAGGCAAGAAGAGACAAGACAAAAATCTATGCGAACCAGTCATATAC
>NW_011255668.1:0-554 GCF_000146605.3 Meleagris gallopavo
TTTGATTAATTTAATGGGAACATAATGGATACAACTAATAATGTCCAAGTGCTTCTGAAGTATTACTTTATCCAGTTTATTGAACGCTAAATGCAAAAGATCAATATAGAATGTATTTCAACCACTTGAAAATAATTTGGACAGCCTTCTTAAATTAAAATAAAAATAAATAAATTATTTCTTGGATAAAAGATCTTGCTTAGATTGTAGTTAGAATATAGGAAACAGACGTCAACCCATACAGATTGAGAAAGTTAACTGTGTTTCATGGATCGGTGCATGAATTCAGAATCTAATATTTTTTCAACAGAAGTCAGAAGCTTTGCAAATGGAGGACAAAAATGGCCAGATGGTAAACTACAACAAGAAGATAAAAAGAAAAAAAAGTAAAAATACAAGGACTGCAGTTACTAGTTGCACATACATATCAACTGATATGTTAAACAAGCAAAAGCCTTCTGTTTTTTGTTTTGTTGTTGTTGTTGTTGCTTTTTTGAAAGCCCATAATGATTTACTTAGTAACTATTTTGGTTCTGAGGTGAACAGTAGTCAGT
>NW_011255669.1:0-414 GCF_000146605.3 Meleagris gallopavo
TCCTCATGTAGCTCGCATCTGCCCAAATAGATATCAGGGAAACAGATCGGCTGGGGCGAGAGTGGGACATATCTCCCAGCAGCGCAGTGCAATCGTCCTGAAGGAGAACAACAGAGTGGCTCAGCTCTCATGGGGGAGCACCATGGCTGGGGGCTGGATCAGGAGCACAATTAAGGGTTAAAGAAGGTCCCCTGCTGTCCCAGGCACCTGGAACTGTTGTAGTTGGGTGGGGGCAGGAGATTTGGGGGTGGAAGTACCTCCCCAGTCCACAAACGGCAGTCAGATCCTGGCTAGGGCAACTGGCTGTTTACCAATGCCGCAGGCGGGACTTCCACTTATGGCCCTCTCTCTTGAGCTGGGTAAAGATAGACCCCTCATTCAAATTCAGGTTCGCATAACAGGATTGTTGACACC
>NW_011255670.1:0-556 GCF_000146605.3 Meleagris gallopavo
AATAATAGAGTTTTATAAATGTAGCACTGAGTAGTTTCCCTTATTCTCCTGAGATAATGGTTCCAAATATTAGAGAATTAAGCATGTCACTTGGTGTTTACCTGTTACTTTATACTTGTTTTATGAGGTGACTGGATGTCTTTAATAACTTTGCTAGTTTGTCCTAGTTTTATTGTAGCATCTAATAATCATAGTCACTGTAGTGTGGATAATCTTTTTTTTTTTTTTTCTCCTCCACGCTTGCAGAGCAAGGCAGCAAAGTTTTTTACTATCACTGCGCAGACTATGGAGAGCTTTGTGAAGTCATTAAGTGAAGATATGAAACAGCAGGATTTGGATTCTGATGAAAATCAGTTTGTGTTAGCGTTGGCAGGGATCGTAACAAGTAAGTTAATGTTATCTCTCAAAATAGCATTTCACGTGCACTGGGAATTTCTTTATTGCTCTCTATGTACCACAACAATTGCAGCTTTCTGAAGTCAAATATTTAGTCAGTGTTGGTATCTTGGCTGACTTCTAGTCTTCTAAAGCTCTAGCAGATTTTTTTAATTTGGCA
>NW_011255671.1:0-642 GCF_000146605.3 Meleagris gallopavo
AGTACCTGAAGACAGGCAAATGCTAATAGGTAAGGATGCTAGAACAAGTGACTTGATAAACTTTAGATATTAAAAAAGAAGGGGAAACTGAGTCTATTACAACACAAGCTAGGTGGCACATAGCCATTAAAACACACTGAAAATAACACACTGTTCCAGATAGAGAAGTGTCTGTTATTCTCTCTTCTCTTCTGTAGAATGATTATTGCTGCAAAGATGGTGCAATGAAGCACACCAGCATTTTGGGAAGGCTACACTTATTATCCAGAGAGTACATTTTTTGTAAGATTAACTTACAAATTTTTTAATGAATAAATAAAGATATTTGAAGAATTTCCTAGGTCAAATAACATCAAAAAGAAAATCTGAACTGAACACCCAAAACTGGCAAGCTAAATGTTGAATTCAAAAGTCGTAGATGATTCATCAATTACAGCCAGCTGTAAATTAAATCCTACTGTTCATCCTTTTCTCTTTCCCTCTAAAAAGTTTGTTAGGGGAAAAAAAAAAAAAGAAAAACAAACACAGGAAGCCAGACAAAAACTCAAATGTGGATGCCTTTAAATGAGAAGTCTTATTTATGAACTCACCTCATTCAGTTACTAATTGTATGTATCATTCTCAATGTAAAACCTCATGAAA
>NW_011255672.1:0-504 GCF_000146605.3 Meleagris gallopavo
ACTTGCTTGTGTTGAACCTCATCTGGTTTCTTACTGCCCAGCTCTCCAGCCTGTCCAGGTCTCGCTGAATGGCAGCACAGCCTTCAGGCGTGTCAGCCAATCCTCCCAACTTCGTATCATCAGCAAACTTGCTGAGGGTGGCCACTATCCCCTCATCAAGGTCATTGATGAAGATGTTGAACAAGACCGGACCCAGCACAGACCCTTGGGGGACACCACTGCTTACAGGTCTCCAGCCAGACTCTGCACCACCAACGACGACCCTCTGTGCTCTGCCAGTCAGCCAGTTCTCAACCCACCTCACTGTCCACTCGTCTATCCCACACTTCCTCAGCTTTGTTATAAGGATGTCATGGGAGACAGTATCAAACGCCTTTCTAAAATCAAGGTAGATTACATCTACCGCTCTTCCCCATCCACCAGCATGTGACAGCATCATAGAAGGCCAACCAAGTTGATCAAGCACGACCTCCCCTTGGTGAACCCATGCTGACTACTCCTGAT
>NW_011255673.1:0-692 GCF_000146605.3 Meleagris gallopavo
CCGAATGGATGTCACATGTTGCCCGTCAGTCTAGCCACCGTTGACATATAATTGTTTGGTGGGGTGCCTGTGGAGGGTAATGAAAAGCTTTGCGCAGCATTTGCACAATAAAGATGGAGCAAGGAGATATCATCTCTGTCTCGCGTGTCTTACTGATGGAAATGGTTCTGCAAGTTAAAACGGTGGGTCTCCGTCTCCCAAAGATAATATAGGATGTGCCGTGCGTTTGAGGCCTTGCCATCTTCCCCCCAGCTTCCAAATAAAAGGGCGTGGGTTTTATCGCGTAATAGCAGCATCGACAAGCGGCAGGCGTAGAACGATAGAGGAATGCGGTTGGAAGACAGCTTCCAGGTATCATCTGTCGTATGGCCCTGTCCCGAGGCCGAACCAACTCTACCTGCATGATTTCTGACCGGTGCTCGTCAGCCTGTTCTTAACCAGTCTCGGAGTTTTGCCACCGCTTCCGCTTTCTTTTCAGTCGCGGATTTTGCGACGTAGAGAATTAATTTCTCCCGCAGAAACTTTCCCCAATGGAAAAGACTTTGTGATACTTGAGACGGCAATTGTTGCGCTTCTGCTGTCTTTGATGTTCGGCTGCCCTTCTTCATTTTTCTTTTTTAATACGAACAAAACATTAAAAAAAAGCCCCCAAAACGTAGTATTGTTCCATAACTAGAAGGAGGGGTAGCTAC
>NW_011255674.1:0-545 GCF_000146605.3 Meleagris gallopavo
AAGGATATCTTCTGGAGATCCACTCTATTGGAGTTTTTCCTTTGCGAGCCCAGGTCACGGGTTCAGTCTATCTATCCTTTCTGTTTCCTGCTTTGGTGTAATAACGTTATAGCTTAGCTTCCTGATTAAGCATAACATCGGTATATCCATCAATTGTACAGGGGCACACTGGACCCCTAATCATTCAGCTTTCAAGGCTTGTTGTCCTGACATTTCTTCCCTTGTCCCCCATTTCCTCGCGTCCCAATCCCTGTTTCCTGCTTTGTCTCCATTTTCTCCCTCCCTCGTCACGTTTTCCTCCAAATTCATTTTTACTTCTGTGTTAGCCGTTGGTGCTTCGTTGGATTTTCCTGGATCCAAATGCAGAATTCTGACCAAGTGAGATGCCAAAAGAAGAGGTAGGCTCCCAAACAGGCTTGTGCAGAGTGCTGTTCATGACTTGGGGTTTTTAGAGTTACCGCAGTTCGTTTCTAACCCACGGTGTTCAGTACCGTATGGGAAGCTTTCTTGATTCATTCTAGGATTGGCGCCTCCACCACCACACG
>NW_011255675.1:0-447 GCF_000146605.3 Meleagris gallopavo
CCCAGAGCTCTCTGAGGAGAACTTCCCACCACACACCGCAATCTACAGAGCTGCTCAGGAGCATCACCGAAGAGCAGACGGTGCCAGGGGGCCGTGTGAGGACAGGGCACGCACACGCAGCTGAGAATTCTCGCTCACAGCTGCAGGCACGCCTGGCTGCCATGAGCACTGTGAGCTGGCAGCTCTCACAGGAAGCAAAAACTCGTGCCATACCGGTACGAGTTGCTGGGGCTTCTGTCCTGGCGCTCAGCTGGGAAGCCGGAGACGATTCCGCTCCACCCGCACCTGTCCACAAACACAGAGCAGCTCCTGTCACACTGGCCACGTACTGCTTTAGACTGCAATGCCAGCACTGTTCCACAGCACTCTTCTCTCCCTGCTCCACAGCAGCATCTGGCAAACAGCTGCTGGGTGCCTGCAGCACCGTGCCAGTCCAGAAAGGAACCG
>NW_011255676.1:0-504 GCF_000146605.3 Meleagris gallopavo
AAGGAGGAAGGAAGGGCAGGGCAGGGAAAGGCAGGGTAGGGACAAAAGGCGGGAAATGGAAAGGGTCCGAAGCCTGGCCTGGCTGGTATCGCAACATGGAAGGGCTTCAGGTGTGTTGTTAGGTGCACAAGGAGCAGTTCGTGCAGCAGTAGATGATATTGCTGTGTTCATGCACATCAGAGTGGCAGAACTGAGGCAGATGTAGAGAAGATACGGCACCAAACTGAAATACTGCACAACATAAAGCGATGCGAGCTGCCCAGCCACCAGCTCACACTGCTCCAATCGATGTGTGGGGAGTGAGGCAGGTCCTGCATGCCGTGCAGACAGTTCACGGTAGAGCTGAGACCGTGGAGCTCCAGGCACACAAAAGAGACTGTAAAGTGCCTGCTGCTTTGCTCCAAGCTCAGACCTGCCAACACGGCAGAGTTCAAGGCTTTCCACTTGGGCCGGAGGAACTCCCAGGCATCCGTACAGACTGGTAGGAGCAGTCCTTGAGAGCAG
>NW_011255677.1:0-472 GCF_000146605.3 Meleagris gallopavo
TGCCTGGCTCGCCAATTGTTTAATCAATGGATATACAGATGGTATAGATCCATATCCAGGAGCTCGGCTAATAGCATTTTATATTGGAGAAATAAGAGAAAGTCACTCACCCTGTCCTGGGCTCGCCAGACGAACTCCTGATGGAGCGGATCTCCAGAGAGAGATCCTTCCCACTGGCAGGCAGCTCTTAAATGGGTCTAGGAGAGGTGGAGCCAGGCTCCACCCCTTCCTGCAGCACAGCTGAATTGCCTTCACCTGTGCTCCCGTGGCTGACTCATTGCTCGCCTCAGGTGATCAATCAAAGGTTCAGGCCGTGATTCAGCAGCCCCATACATTCCACCCCTTCACGGCGTGAACCAATGATTAGGTTGACTAAAAGGGTGAGCTTTCCTAATACAGAGATCCGATACACCGTGACGCTTATACATTTCATCGCCACACGTTGGTAAATTTCAAGATGAGTGACGATGGG
>NW_011255678.1:0-529 GCF_000146605.3 Meleagris gallopavo
CTCAGTGAGCGGATTAAACCTGGGCTTCGGTAAGCCACTGCCCGGAGACACGGCTGTCATCAAGGACAGGTGAGAAACGTTCCCACTGCGTGCGCCCACCTCTCTCTTCCTTACTGACCTGCAGTGACGGAAGGGGCTCAATTAATGACACGGGGCAAAAGTTCCAAAGCTGCAGAGAGGCCCGGTGACCTGACGGCTGGTATTCCACAGCTTTCAAAAGACTTTCTCCAGGCCACGGGAAACAATTCCCAGAGACCTCACAGAACAACATTCAGCTCCTTCCAATTGTCTTACTGGGAGACCTCTGAGACACAGAGGCAGAGCCAACACGACGCTCAGAGCACCCAGGAAACAACAACCACCCATGCTTCCTGTGGAGAACCACCCACTGGCCACTGAAAAGCAGAACCCTTGCTGAACTGTCCCAGCCAAAGATGAACAAATACCAAGGAAACGAAGCCTGGTGACTTACCTCCAGCATTCCCCTCGGCTCATGGACAGGATTCCGTTCTGCTGATTCGCCAGCAGG
>NW_011255679.1:0-541 GCF_000146605.3 Meleagris gallopavo
AAGCCACTGCCTGGAGACACGGCTGTCATCAAGGACAGGTGAGAAACGTTTCCACTGCGTAGCGCCCACCTCTCTCTTCCTTACTGACCTGCAGTGACGGAAGGGGCTCAATTAATGACACGGGGCAAAAGTTCCAAAGCTGCAGAGAGGCCCGGTGACCTGACGGCTGGTATTCCACAGCTTTCAAAAAGACTTTCTCCAGGCCACGGGAAACAATTCCCAGAGACCTCACAGAACAACATTCAGCTCCTTCCAATTGTCTTACTGGGAGACCTCTGAGACACAGAGGCAGAGCCAACACGACGCTCAGAGCACCCAGGAAACAACAACCACCCATGCTTCCTGTGGAGAACCACCCACTGGCCACTGAAAAGCAGAACCCTTGCTGAACTGTCCCAGCCAAAGATGAACAAATACCAAGGAAACGAAGCCTGGTGACTTACCTCCAGCATTCCCCTCGGGCTCATGGACAGGATTCCGTTCTGCTGATTCACCAGCAGGGCCTGCAGGCACAAGTGTGATCAGACACAGGTGAGGAGAG
>NW_011255680.1:0-507 GCF_000146605.3 Meleagris gallopavo
ATTGTATTTTCGTTGTTCTTTTAACAAGACCAGAATTCCAAATCAAGTACCTCACCTTTCCAGCAGTCCAGAGCATCAACAGACAGAATCTGTTGTGACTGGACAGCGTTGATTGTCAGCTATTTGCAAGGGGATTATCCAAATTATGGATTCGGTGGGCTGTACTTTCTCTTTGCTCCCAAGTCTATTGTGTTGTCAGAGTCCTTAACAGGGGACACGTTTCTGTTTAATGCAGCAGTGCCGTGTGCGTTGGATGATTTCCTTACTCCTGAAGGCCAACTCAACACAAGTGAGATTATCCTCTCAACTGCTGATACGTGGTCATGGCCTGTCGATGGCCAGTAGAGTTTTGCTAAGCTAAGATTTGTGCTTATTTATTGAAAGTTTTTAGCATTAAGAGACAAGAAGGAATGCAGAGAAAGAATATAAATCCAAATAGCCAAAAGAATCTACTCTTCTGGGCTGTTTTATTCTCTTTCTCGTGCATAGGTAACAGTTTACTGTCTT
>NW_011255681.1:0-482 GCF_000146605.3 Meleagris gallopavo
ACTTGGTGTCGTCTGCAAATTTACTGAGGGCGCACTCAATCCCCTCGTCAAGATGATTAGTAAAGATGTTAAATAGAAGTGTCCCCAGTATCGAGCCCCTGGCCACCAACTGGATTTAACTCCATTGACCACAACTCTTTGGGCCCAGCCATCCAGCCAGTGTTTCATTGGCATATGCCCATCCAAACCGTGAGCAGCCAGCTTCTCCACAAGGATGCTGTGGGGGACAGTTCAAAGACTTTACTGAAGTCCAGGCAGACCACATCAACAGCCTTACCTTCATCTACTAAGTGGGTAACCTTGTCATAGGACTAAATCAGGTTTGTCAAACAGGATCTACCATTCATAAACCCATGCTGACTGGGCCTGATCCCCTGGTTGACCTTTAATTGATTTGTGATGGTTCCTGAGATTATCTGTTTCATAACCTTCCCAGGCACTGAGGTGAGACAGATAGGTCTGTAGCTACCAGGATCATCTTT
>NW_011255682.1:0-428 GCF_000146605.3 Meleagris gallopavo
CTGCCCACGAGGCCGGAAGCCTCAGCCCCGGCCTGAGAGGCACTGGCTGTGGGGCCTGGTGGAAATATCCAAATAATTTTCCAGGACGGTTTCTCTCGTAAAGCAGATTTTATTCGCGATTGCAATGGCGGGCGTCCTGCAAGCAGGAGCGCCCCCGAGAAAACAAGTGCTACGTCTTTTATTGCCCTATTGCCCGACGCTGATCTCTTCCTGCCCTGGTTCTCCCTGGCTGAGTACTGCAGGTTCACACTCTTTCTTCACTAATCACACAGATACCAAGTAAGCACAAATCTTTGCCGCCCAGACACAAATATCTTCATTGGTTAATTGCCTTCTAACCGTTGCTTTCTTAACAAGTGTTTGATCATAACTCTCTGATGACTGTTTTACAACCATAGCCTCTTAATTGTTTAATTACCCCTTGTCAA
>NW_011255685.1:0-323 GCF_000146605.3 Meleagris gallopavo
AGGTCATGGCGGGGTTGGACCTCTGCCCTCTGCAGTATCTCAGTTGGATCAGGAGCTGCTTTATGTGTGCCACCCCAGTTACACCACTCCTCCTCCTTAATTCTCTCGTAAATGAGTTCATTGACATTTTTATAGCTGCCTGAGCTGAAGTTGACATCCTTGCCTCTGGTCATTCCAGTATTTTTCTTTTTTTTTAATTGTATTTCTTTTGGAAGTATCTCGGTGTTGGAAGATCACTCTATGATGAGGCACATCTATTTGAATACGTGACAGAACTAACTTGCAGGCAGTTATACACTCCTGCTGCACACAACAGGTAGATG
>NW_011255686.1:0-502 GCF_000146605.3 Meleagris gallopavo
TTAATAGCGAAACCAGCACGCAGAAGGATCTGGATTATTTGCTCTCCTTTCTCAAAAACTTCCTTTGCTGTGTTGCCCCACACGATGATGTCATCAATATACTGTAAGTGCTCAGGAGCACCTCCCTGTTCCAGTGCAGCTTGGATCAACCCATGGCAAATGGTTGGGCTATGTTTCCACCCCTGGGGCAAACGATTCCAGGTATACTGAATGCCCCTCCAGGTGAAAGCAAACTGTGGCCTAGATTCTTTGGTCAAAGGAATGGAGAAAAAGGCGTTAGCAATATCAATGGTGGCGTACCATTTGGCTGCCTTTGACTCCAATTCATATTGGAGTTCTAACATATCTGGCACAGCAGCACTCAATGGGGGTGTGACTTCATTCAGGCCACGGTAGTCCACCGTCAGCCTCCATTCTCCACTGGCTTTACGCACTGGCCATATGGGGCTGTAAAAGGTGAGTGAGTCTTGCTAATCACTCCCTGATTCTCTAGTTGGTGAAT
>NW_011255687.1:0-392 GCF_000146605.3 Meleagris gallopavo
CCAAAACCAACAACAACTACAATAAATTAATACAATTAATTAAACAAAAAACCCACTGTAATGTGTCTTTTATTTTTTTCTAGCTGGGAACTGTTTTCTTCAGCGTGTCTGGTGTGATGTTTTGGTTCTAGGAGGAAAGCAGTGTTGATAACACACCAATGCTTATAGTTCCTGCTAAGCATGCTGCACAGGGCCAAGCCATTTTCAGCAAAGGATCCAAGGAGCTGGGAGGGAACAGAATTAGGACAGCCGACTTCAACTGGCCAAAGGGGTGCACTGTGACATCGTGCTTAGCCATCTTCTGGGTGAAACCAGAACCGTAAGCTCGTGTACCGACACATAACCCTCCTTTCTCTAATCCTACATTGATCAATCTGCACCTGAATGTCCAC
>NW_011255688.1:0-477 GCF_000146605.3 Meleagris gallopavo
AATAAATTAATACAATTAATTAAACAAAAACCCCAATGTAAATGTGTCTTTTATTTTTTTCAGCTGGGAACTGTTTTCTTCAGTGTGTCTGGTGTGATGTTTTGGTTCTAGGAGGAAAGCAGTGTTGATAACACACCAATGCTTATAGTTCCTGCTAAGCATGCTGCACAGGGCCAAGCCATTTTCAGCTAAGGATCCAAGGAGCTGGGAGGGAACAGAATTAGGACAGCTGACTTCAACTGGCCAAAGGGGTGCACTGTGACATCGTGCTTAGCCATCTTCTGGGTGAAACCAGAACCCTAAGCTCGTGTACCGACACATAACCCTCCTTTCTCTAATCTTACATTGATCAATCTGCACCTGAATGTCCACACTATGGAAATATGTGAAGAGAGGATCATTCCGTTCAGGAATATTTTTCTTTCTTTTTGTATTGTTTCCAAACTAATCAAACTTTCTTCCAGTAATAGATACGTT
>NW_011255689.1:0-461 GCF_000146605.3 Meleagris gallopavo
TGTTGATAACACACCAATGCTTATAGTTCCTGCTAAGCATGCTGCACAGGGCCAAGCCATTTTCAGCTAAGGATCCAAGGAGCTGGGAGGGAACAGTATTAGGACAGCTGACTTCAACTGGCCAAAGGGGTGCACTGTGACATCGTGCTTAGCCATCTTCTGGGTGAAACCAGAACCCTAAGCTCGTGTACCGACACATAACCCTCCTTTCTCTAATCTTACATTGATCAATCTGCACCTGAATGTCCACATTATGGAAATGTTTGAAGAGAGGATCATTCCGTTCAGGAATATTTTTCTTCTTTTTGATTGTTTCCAAACTAATCAAAACTTTCTTCCAGTAATAGATACGTTGCCCAGTGCATTCCCTCTGGTCACAGAAAATTTCAGGCTAGCACCCTGTTGAGGAAAAGAAATAGAAGCTACCTCAACAAAATTCAAATCAAGTCTTACTAACACTT
>NW_011255690.1:0-532 GCF_000146605.3 Meleagris gallopavo
TTTCTGCAAGACCTTTCTTGTATTTCTTCCATCTCTTTCCATGTGGTCCAACAGCCAACGGGTTTCTGTACAAGAAGAGAAACTCTTCTCAAAGAATAGGGCAGTTCTTCTCCCCGATGCATACCCTGGGGATGGTTTAAGGTCAGAACGCTGAGGGGAGGCAGCCATTTCTCTGCCTCTCTTTATCCCTTCCCTACAAGTCGCCCAGCTGCACTGTCTTGCTCCTAACCTGTGCCAGCACCTGCCAAAAACCCCTCCTGTTCTCACCAGGGATCTAAAGGAGCAGCGAGCTGGAAGGAAGAAGTCTCTTCTCTGGCCTCCCACTGAGCTGCACCTTTTGCATGCTGCAAAATCGTGGGCTTTGGTGTGCTCTGTGTGACCGGAAGAGAGCACCGCATTGGAAAATGAGGAACTCGGGGTCCCAGGGCTCCAAGGAATGTTGGCCACCCCATCTGCCAGAGCCAAGGGGGCCTTGGGAGAGTCGCCATCGTCCCTCTGCTTTTCTTCAAGGAGATGGCACTGTCTGGTCCCT
>NW_011255691.1:0-511 GCF_000146605.3 Meleagris gallopavo
AACGCAGCAACTCAGGGGGCCGACAAGGCCAACAGCATCTGGCAGAGGACTCGGTCCATCCGGAAGAGTCAAGACATCTCCGTGTCTAATAACGTTCACACCTTACCGAGGAACACGACACGTTCAACGCGGGAACTCGGGCAGCCCAAAATGGCTACTGCATCTGGTGGTGCAGATGCCAATCCTAGACATAAAGAAGAAGCTTCACATATAGAACTGAACAACGTTGCTTAAAAACACAAACTCTTGGTACTAGAAATTCCATGACATGGACAGCACTCTGCCAAAGCCTGTTTGGGAGCCTACCTCTTCATTCAGCATCACACGTGGTCAGAAGAGTGCATTTGGATCCGGGAAACTCCAACTAAGCGCCAACGGGCAACATGGAAGAGAGAGAAGAAAACAGATCAAAAGGGTAGAAAACGCTGTTGAATCCAAACAGAAAGAAGACGACGTTGGCACATGGCACTGACATTCCATCAGCACTGGGGAGGCCTGAACATGGGGAAAG
>NW_011255692.1:0-528 GCF_000146605.3 Meleagris gallopavo
AGTGGCATAAACAACCTACTCCTGTACTTCAAGCACGGGTAAGAGAGTTACAAGACAAATCAACCACCAAGGTGAACTTCTCCAAAAAGGTGATTGCTCCAGTTGCTGCAGACAATGAAGGTAACAAATAGAGGGGCCCTGCCCCCAGCCAGGGGGGGGAAAGGGATAATAGAGTTTATTGGACTGTGTGGATTAGATGGCCTGGCACATCAGAATCACGAAAATATAAGGCCCTGGTGGATACTGGTGCACAGTGCACTCTAATGCCCTCGAGTCACCAAGGGACAAAAATCAATTTATGTTCATGGGGTGACTGGAGGTTCCCAAGAGCTGACTATGTTGGAGGCCAAAATCAGCCTCACTGGTAAAGACTGGCAAAAGCACCCTATTGTGACTGGCCCAGGGGCTCCATGCATACTTGGTATTGATTACCTCAGAAGGGGATATTTTAAGGATCCCAAAGGGTATCGATGGGCCTTTGGAATAGCTGCTGTAGACACAGAAGGTGTTCAGCAGTTGTCTATTTTG
>NW_011255693.1:0-453 GCF_000146605.3 Meleagris gallopavo
TTTCTTTAAGACGTTTAGTTAATGGAAACAACAACAACAACAACAACGACAACAACAAGAAAGCAAAAAATAAACAAACAACAACGTCTACATTCTGAAAATGAAACAAAACCCTCCTGACTTTCTCTTGACTGACTTAAGAGTCTAACACATTCAATGCGGATTTTTAAGGAACACCCAAAACACTGTCACAGGAAAGGAGGGAGTTGCTCTTTTACCTATCAAACCTTGCACATCTTTGAGTGTCTGCAACAACTGCAATGTATGAAGGCACCCTCAAGAAGTGGAGGGCAATGATGGCAGCATACTTACATGAATCCTTGATGAAATAGCTACAGTCCTGACAAAAACCTCCCAGCAGTATATACTGATCTGAAATTCTTGGGCAACTCTTTGCAAAAGGCACTTCATGCTTAGTATTTTTATTTCAGTACTTGCTTGCTGGTGTCACCT
>NW_011255694.1:0-504 GCF_000146605.3 Meleagris gallopavo
ATGTGATTATTATTGTAGCAGTGCCGAGCTTTTTATTTTTTTTCTCTCTCCATGGTGTTTGTACGTGGTGGATCTGCAGACTATGTTAAGCTTTGTTTCTTCTTTTGTAGCTGCAGCAGTGTGTGTGTTCGAGTGTATGAAGGCAATTCGCACATTCCACACATTCCAGACATGGTGTAGTCAGTTATGGAAATTGCAGAGGAAACTTGTTGAAAATTGTAATAATTGTTGGATTGGAGAAATGAATTAAAATTACTCATGTAATCCTGGGGTCTGTGGAAAAAACGACAAGTTCCCATCTTGCTGGAGGATATTGATTATGGCTCTCCCAAGAGGAATTCAGTGTACAACTATGCTTTGAGGGAACTGGCAGACACAGTCACCTAGTAATTTGAGAAGGGACAATTGTCCAGTATAAATATTTATATTCAAGTGTATTTAGATTGTTGTGATTGATTGCAGTTTGCACCAGGCCAAAATAGATGAGTACTGGAACAAGAAACC
>NW_011255695.1:0-474 GCF_000146605.3 Meleagris gallopavo
TGGATTGGAGAAATGATTAAAATTACTCATGTAATCCTGGGGTCTGTGGAAAAACGACAAGTTCCCATCTTGCTGGAGGATATTGATTATGGCTCTCCCAAGAGGAATTCAGTGTACAACTATGCTTTGAGGGAACTGGCAGACACAGTCACCTAGTAATTTGAGAAGGGACAATTGTCCAGTATAAATATTTATATTCAAGTGTATTTAGATTGTTGTGATTGATTGCAGTTTGCACCAGGCCAAAAATAGATGAGTACTGGAACAAGAAACCACTGTGCCATCCCCCCGCGTGTCTCACAGAGTGCTCTGAGAAAGAGCCACTTGCAAACTCTTGTTGTAAAATAGTATGTTACCTCAGGAATGGGGAGGAATACACTGGAAGTTGGAATGTCCTTATCTGCAGAAATCTAGGAAACCTCAGTGTAGCACTGAAAATCTCCATGACTGGAGACGAGACTGAAATAGAATATT
>NW_011255696.1:0-523 GCF_000146605.3 Meleagris gallopavo
TAAATATTTATATTCAAGTGTATTTAGATTGTTGTGATTGATTGCAGTTTGCACCAGGCCAAAAATAGATGAGTACTGGAACAAGAAACCACTGTGCCATCCCCCCGCGTGTCTCACAGAGTGCTCTGAGAAAGAGCCACTTGCAAACTCTTGTTGTAAAATAGTATGTTACCTCAGGAATGGGGAGGAATACACTGGAAGTTGGAATGTCCTTATCTGCAGAAATCTAGGAAACCTCAGTGTAGCACTGAAAATCTCCATGACTGGAGACGAGACTGAAATAGAATATTTGGTAGACAAAATTGGTTTCTGTATTTACAGAATATGTATTTTATACAGATATGTATTTTAAGGGCACTGAAGCCCTTAATTGGTCAAGATTGGTTGGAGCAATTTAGAGGGAAAAATAAGATTTTAAAATTGGGACTTTTATAGACAGGAATGTTGCCTGGAAGATCAGAGGAAGTTTGTAATGATGAAAGTTTTGAGAGAATTAAAAAAAAAAAAAAAAAGAGAGAGAGGC
>NW_011255697.1:0-506 GCF_000146605.3 Meleagris gallopavo
AACGTACCTTGGCACAGAGACCAAGCTTTGGATATTGGCATCCACCTCCGGCTGCAGTTTCCTGCTGCTTCCACCAAGAGCCTGGCTAAAGTCCTGGCACCGCACGCGACGACCGCAGTGCCACGCTGCAAGCGTTTGGGCACAGGACAACAAAAGCAGAGACCGCCTTCCGGTAGGGACAGCAGTGTCACTTACCCCGCTCCAAGGATAAGGGCACAACCAATGCAGCAACTCAGGGGGGCCCAGAAGGCCAACAGCATCTGGCAGTGGACTCGGCAAAAATGAAGGAATAAAGATACCTTCATGTCCAGTAAGGTCCACGCCTTTCCGAAAAACTGGACACGTTCATTGTAGGAACATGGGCAGCCCAAAATGGCTACCGCATCTGGTGGTGCAGACGCCAATCCTAGAAAGAGAAAGCTTCACATACAGCACTGAACAACGTCATGTGGAAAAGAATTCTGGTGAACTGAGAAACCCCAGTCATGGACAGCACTCAGCACAAG
>NW_011255698.1:0-540 GCF_000146605.3 Meleagris gallopavo
AAATTCAATTTCTTCAGCTGAGTAAAAGAGACTAGCCTCTCAGCACAAAAATGTTACTCACAATTCGAGGACATCTCATTCTGCTAACAGTTTTTTTCCCCAACTGATCAGCTTTTGTATCAAGAATCACTGAATTGCTTACAAATCTTGACTCACTCTCGTTCTCAAAGCAATGCATTACTATTTCTGGTTCATTCACTCTTCCAGTATCCGTCAGGCACAAGGTGCTGCATAACGTGTGTTAAAGTTCTAAAGTGTTTAATAACTACATACAGCTTACTTGAAGATAATTAAATCCCAATTGCCATATAAAAGCTCTAAAGGAAAATACGTCAAACTTTATTACTAGTAGTAGTTTACTGGCAATAACAAAATACATCTAAAATAAACCTCTACAAATGAAACTACATTTCTACAATTTTTAAAACATCACACACTTTGAACATAAATACTGCCACGGAAGTATTTAGGAATAATTAACAAAAGCAGAATACATTTAAAAAAATGCAACTGTATAAATCAAAAGTCTGCTTTAATACA
>NW_011255699.1:0-499 GCF_000146605.3 Meleagris gallopavo
TTGTGTGGAAATAGCCTGTCTCTGAATTGGATTTACACTAACATGGAGCTTCCTCCTTAGATGTACTTGCCTGTTGGAAGTGGATCTTACCTCTTCATTTTTGTGTTTGGAAAGGGTTTTGTTGGCTAATCCTGTTCGTTAAATTCTTACCTCCCTTCTGCAAAGGGAGAGCATTCTTCTCTAGTCATGTCTCCAAAGGCCTTTTGCCTATAGAGTTTTTTTGATGCCTGTCTTTCCAGAAGTACTAGTATTTCAGGAGGATTCTCCTTCTGCCAGGTCTTGATTATTCGTAGATCTAGATCAGTGTGAATCTCAAAAATCTGTGCAATCTTACAGATTGATGATGCTGTCTGTATATGAGGGAACATGAGCTGATGGAATGAAGAACCAGGTTTGAAGCTAGGTTTCTCTTTCTAATGCAGCTAGAGTAAGGCCATGTGCTACAGCTAGGCTGAACCAACATCTTATTTAGTTACCCTCTTTCACACGTGATTGACAG
>NW_011255700.1:0-426 GCF_000146605.3 Meleagris gallopavo
GAAGAACCAGGTTTGAAGCTAGGTTTCTCTTTCTAATGCAGCTAGAGTAAGGCCATGTGCTACAGCTAGGCTGAACCAACATCTTATTTAGTTACCCTCTTTCACACGTGATTGACAGCTGTAGGGTCACAACTGAGCTACTTCAACTCACTGATCTAGCCAAAGCTTATGTTTAAAGTGTTTTTTTCTTCAAAGTTGTGTCAACTGATGGGAAGATCTAATGAGCATCAGAAGTGAAGTGAATGCTGGGAGGAATCTGTGAGGGCAGATTGAGTCGGCAAGAGAACAGTGTCTCCTATGGAGAAGGACTTGGTGGTCCTGATGAATGAAAATTGGACATGAGCCAGAAGTGTGTGCTTGCAGCCTGGAAGGCCAACTGTATCCTGATGTGCACTGAAAGAGGGTGGCCAGCAGGATAAGGAGGGT
>NW_011255701.1:0-549 GCF_000146605.3 Meleagris gallopavo
TAACCATAACACTTTCTGCTCCTGAATCCCATAACCTGAGCAGCCATGCAGGTATACTCTCTCTCGGCCTCTGCCGAAATCGCTGCACCAGGTCCATTAGTAGGAGTGTATGGTCTGGCTGTCACATGCAAATACGTTTCGGCAGGGGGCCATTGGTCAGGGGGCACCCCTGCCGGTCTATCTTGCACCTTTTTTCGTTTTTGAGTTATAATAGGACGGAGTTGCAGGGGATCCGCCATGACTGGAACCTCTAGGTCTGATTTGGAACTCCCGTTTTCCTCTTGAACCAGGTCCGCTACTTCAGAGATATGACTGTCGTCTATTGAAATACTACGGACCTGGCCTAGAGACTGTAAAACTGGTTTTTACCCATCAATACATTAAGTTCTTGCTCCAATTTGTCAATCCGAGCTTTAGGAGCTGATTTTCATTTTCTGAACTACCTGATCTTGTCTCTGCTTGATTTAAAGCATTCAGCAGTGGCCATGCCACTGTGGATGCAGCTAATTGCCTTTCCTTCGTAGTTAAGACATCTTTGTCCAGTCCCTG
>NW_011255702.1:0-541 GCF_000146605.3 Meleagris gallopavo
CAATACATTAAGTTCTTGCTCCAATTTGTCGATCCGAGCTTTTAGGAGCTGATTTTCATTTTCTAAATTACCTGATCTTGTCTCTGCTTGATTTCAAGCATTCAGCAGTGGCCATGCCACTGTGGATGCAGCTAATTGCCTTTCCTTCGTAGTTAAGACATCTTTGTCCAGTCCCTGAAAGTATTCTGCTAAGCGTACTGGGGAAATACTCCCCAGAGTACGCAGGGGACCCCATTTCTCAATTATAGTTGCCAGTTGATAAGAAGGAGATCCCAGAAACCCTGGGATCTGCCCGGGGATCATTTTTAACTAGGGGAATGGTGTTCTCCCCCTTGACCCATTTATAGAAACCCCATAAAAGAGACATGATGTAAAGTGGATTTACATCAAACAATTGCCTGGCTCGCCAATTGTTTAATCAATGGATATACAGATGGTATAGATCCATATCCAGGAGCTCGGCTAATAGAACATATATTGGAGAAATAAGAGAAAGTCACTCACCCTGTCCTGGGCTCGCCAGACGAACTCCTGATGGAGC
>NW_011255703.1:0-575 GCF_000146605.3 Meleagris gallopavo
CTCTAGGGAGTGGCTCAGTGGCAGAGCTCAAGGAGTCCTAGTGAATGGGGCTCCCATTGACTTGGATGCAGGAGAGGCGTGCATCCTGTGCAGGTTTCTTTTCCATAGCTGCTGATATGTAAGTGGGAAGTGCTGGAGGCTCCCTGGAGGGATGAGAGGCCTTAGGGAAGAATCTGGATAGATCAGAGCGTTAGGCAGTCAGCAGTGGCATGGAGTTCAGCAGAGGAAACTGCCAGGCACTGTGCCAGCAATGGAATGAGGACAGAGATGCAGATTAGGAGACAAGTGTCTGGAGAGCAGTACTAGGACAGGGTGTAGAGGTGCTGGTGGTAGCAAGTTTAACATGAGCCCTGGCAGCCGGGAGGAGGGGGCACAAAGCTGCTAAGAGGACTGGAAGGTGTGTGCTGTGGGGAGAGGCTGAGGGCACTTGCATTGCCCAGTCCAGAGAAGCAAAGGCCAGGAGATGGCCTCTTTGCTCTCTGCAAGTCCCTGAAGAGGGAAGTGCAGAGGAAGGTGCTGTGTTTACCTGGGAGCCAATGACAGGACGCACAGGAATGGCACAGAGCTGCATCAGG
>NW_011255704.1:0-487 GCF_000146605.3 Meleagris gallopavo
GCATTGGTGAGTTGAATTGTTAGCATTATGTGCAACCTGAATGAGAAATGCATGTTTTAGAGCCTCTAAACAAGAGCATCAGAGTGTTTTCCTAGTTGGAGACTTTCTGCCATTCTGAATGTGGAGAGCTTTGCTCCACAAGATGCATGGAAAGGCTTGGGGGGAGGGGTGGAAGAATGGTTGACAGCTGTGAATGTTTGCTACTTCTGCAGATAGTTTTTGTACATCACGAGTTTAGCAGTTAATCAATAGCTTAAAAACCAAAGTGCACTGTTTTAAAATACAGCTGTATATTTTCTTCAGTCAAAAATACAAGCACAAAATGCAATACAAAAATATAGAAGACTGAATTTGCTTGCTTATGTGCTTATGGTTATTTTGACTGTGCCTCAAACTTCAGCGTCTCGTCACCGAATCTGGTCAGATGCTTGAACAGATGAGGTCTGATTCTGAGGATACGAGTTTCTGTGTCCTGTGAAGAGTTGGC
>NW_011255705.1:0-473 GCF_000146605.3 Meleagris gallopavo
TAAGTTCAAGGCAGTGCAGCTGATGCACTGGGACAGCAGCAACATTCCTTGTGCTGCTTAGTTCCCAGAGATCACACCACATGCTGGACCAACCCAGGAGAAATTACACTCTCCTGTGCAGATCCTATACAGCCTTTCCATAACCCCTAGGGACTCTCTTGCAAGAGTTTGGACCTCAAGCCCAGCCTCTTCCAAACGCTGAAAGAAAAACAACGGCTGTTAAGTTTCCTTTACATTTCTTGCATCTTACAGTACACATGGTTTAGAAAACACTAGCACAAGCCTGACATGGCATGGGCTTCCAAGCCTCAGATAGCAGAAGTAACTTCTCCCAGTTAGGCAGGGAATTACCCATGTTTCCTATCTAGAAAAGACCAGAATGTTTGCGCGGTAACAGAATGTTTATTATCAGACAGCACATCCAGATGTGCTCACGAGCAAAATCTACTGCAAAGATGGCAGTCCACTAGAAT
>NW_011255706.1:0-494 GCF_000146605.3 Meleagris gallopavo
CATAGGCTGCTTCTGCCCCGCCTGCAGTGCTGCATCTGGGAGGGCGAGGGGAAGGAGAGGACCATGCAGCCCCTTCCCAAAGCCATTCCCGATGGCCTGGCTCATGCCTCTGAACGGCAGGAAAGGGCTCCTGAGCTCTGTCCCTACCTTGGACCCCCTGCGGCTCTTCCTCCAGCCGCCCCATAACCCTTCCGCCCTTCCTTTCTCTTCCACTTGCAGGGGGTCTGGATTCCCACCTTCGGCTCCTTTGACACCATCTCCAAGGACGTCCGGACTGAGGATGGGACCGTGACTCTGCGGTGGCCGGTCTTTCACCTGGCCTCAAACCTCATAGCCACGCACCACCTCAAGCCCCGCAGGGAGTCCCTGCCAGGTAGGAGGGGGGATTAAACTGTTGCTGGCTTTGTGGACAGGGCGAAGGGCCACAGCCTCCATTCCCAAAAGCAAACCTCCCCCTCTGAGGAGCCCGTCCAAACGTGGGCCGTTCTGGCTGA
>NW_011255707.1:0-503 GCF_000146605.3 Meleagris gallopavo
AAGGAAAGGGTGTTTGGCTGTGACCTGGGAGAGCATCTTCTCCACTCTGGTCGTGATGGTAAGGGAGATCTTCCTCTGCTGGGAGTCTAAAGATGAAAGGGAGATCATACGTAGCAAGGGGCAGGTTGATACCAGTGGAGAAACGAGTAATGGGAGTTGATGGCTGAAGGATAAAGTGAGGCTAATGCTCCTAAGGGACAAGCACATTTGTATTTGCTTCAACCAAGGCTGGCTGGGCTTAGTGGATGGGACGTGACGGGAGCACAGCCTGAACCAGGACTTGAATCAGGAGCTCAACTAAGCGCTGGCACGTGTTCTTTAGTCCCCCAGGTCCTCCAGAGCTGCGCTGAGTTCGTTGAGCAGCACGGCGTGGTGCAGGGGGATATACCGCCTGTCCGGTGTTGCGTCCAACGTCCAGAGACTCCGGTAAGAGCGCTGCGACTGACGCAGCTGTCAGCAGGGGCACGTGCCCTGTTGCGGGCGTTCAGAGGCCTGCAGGAATG
>NW_011255708.1:0-511 GCF_000146605.3 Meleagris gallopavo
CGAAGTAAGCTCATCCTCAAAAGGCTCAAGTTTAAAACTCTTGAGTCCTTTGAGCAGCATATGCATTACAATACCTATGTATTTATATTCTGGTACTATATAAATTAATGAGGATAGAGGAAAGGACTTCAGTACTGCTAGCTTTACTGAGGTTCACTGAGGTTAACTCTGAACCCTGAGTCATCAGAAATGATTAAAAAGCTCCATTTGTATGCCCCTGGTGGGACCAGATCAACTATATCATAATGCTTCATCCTCTTTCTGTGTCCCTATGTGAATGCTTTGATCAACAAGGCCTGTTAAACCAAATGGACGTGGAAGAAGGCACTCACTGTAAAGAGTTAATAGCAGACCACTTTGCTACTCTTAATAGTAGGAATAGGTATGAAAGACAGAAAGAAAAATACCATCCCTCCATATGGAGACAGGATGGAAGCAGAACAGATCTAATAAGCTTGTACTGATACCTTTCAATCATCATTTGTGGATCTATGAAATAAGTTCTATGTAC
>NW_011255709.1:0-519 GCF_000146605.3 Meleagris gallopavo
GAAGTATGCTGTCAGAGCTGTATGCTGTGAAGCTGCAGTTCTTGGGTCGATAGGTGGGAACTACTGTTCCCAGCAGCGTTGCTCATCCCCACATGGTTTCGTGGGGGGAAAGGAGGTGATGTAAGCACGGCCCTTCTGGCCACACTGCCGTTCCGCAGCGCAGTTAGGAGGACAGCTCTCTCCCATTTGTTTGATTTACTACCCTTGATTCCTTTTATATCGTATTCTCTCCCATTCCTTTGCTTTTCTAGTACGTTAGCTTTGGATCAAAGAAATGGATGCGTAGAAACAGGTATTCTTTATTAGCGGCACCAGGAAGAACTGGGGATATTTCCACCATAAGTGCTTCAAAGATGACACGATTCTGAGTCCGTTGTATTTCAACTGATAGTACATATTCATCAATTACCTGTGAGGCAATTAGCATATACCACAGATAGTGATTTATGAAGTTCCCAACCCTTTATTCCATGGCCTCTTTTACTGTCTAGTGTCCTTTTAGCAACATGACAGTCCAAC
>NW_011255710.1:0-508 GCF_000146605.3 Meleagris gallopavo
GGGGGAAAGGAGGTGATGTAAGCACGGCCCTTCTGGCCACACTGCCGTTCCGCAGCGCAGTTAGGAGGACAGCTCTCTCCCATTTGTTTGATTTACTACCCTTGATTCCTTTTATATCGTATTCTCTCCCATTCCTTTGCTTTTTCTAGTACGTTAGCTTTGGATCAAGAAATGGATGCGTAGAAACAGGTATTCTTTATTAGCGGCACCAGGAAGAACTGGGGATATTTCCACCATAAGTGCTTCAAAGATGACACGATTCTGAGTCCGTTGTATTTCAACTGATAGTACATATTCATCAATTACCTGTGAGGCAATTAGCATATACCACAGATAGTGATTTATGAAGTTCCCAACCCTTTATTCCATGGCCTCTTTTACTGTCTAGTGTCCTTTTAGCAACATGACAGTCCAACCGACAGCCTTTTACTTCATCCAGTGGTCTTCCTCGCTTGCCCGCCAGATGAACTCTAGTTTTGTCCTTAATTCCCCATTTGTTTCGTCAAAA
>NW_011255711.1:0-409 GCF_000146605.3 Meleagris gallopavo
CCACACGTCTGTGCTGGTTCTGAAAGCAGTTTTATTCTGCAGGATGAGCACTGGCTGCAGCATTCGTACGTTCTGCCTGGGCGTGGAGCAGCGTAGGTTGGGTTAGCTGGCAATGAATGAGATTTTTCTGCTGAAGTCTGTGGCCTTCATCTGTGTCCAATCAAGGTCCCACGGGGATCTTCTGCAAAATAAAACAAGACATCGACTCGCCCTTTTTGGGCTTTGTTAATATGGTTCAAAAATGAGGGAACAACCCAGCAAGCGTTGATTTTATATTTCCTTTTTCGGGGTGTCTTTAGCCTTCCACGCCTTCCAATTCGTCAAGGGATTCCATTAGGGTTAGGGAAACTGGCCTCAGGTTAGCTGAGTCAATGGACGCGGTCCGGCCAGGGAGATAAGAGGGTTTCCC
>NW_011255712.1:0-519 GCF_000146605.3 Meleagris gallopavo
AGAGCAATCCAAGAAGTACGAGGGCATTCCAAACTAGACCACTTGGGACAGATTAACAACTGCAAGCAGTGGGTTCCAAAGTTCCAGACACGAAATCAAAGCTGGAAAAACTCTGCACCTTTTCCTCTCTCAATCTTTAGTACATTGTGCATCACAAGGGAAGCAAGTCTTCACACACAGCTGGGAAGCTAAAGACAAGGCTGACAACCCGTGTCAGATCCTGAGACTGCACAAAAGTTTGACAGATGATGGATAATTCACAGAGCACATTGCTCTTTCCAAAACTTACTAAGAGAAGGAGATCTCTGAAGTTGCTGTTTTACAGAGCCCTAAGGTGGAGAACGATTGGTGGAGACAGAGAAGGATTAGCCAGAGACAAACCAGCCAGCTGTGTGAGCTGTGGCCAATTGCATTTCAGTCTGTGGCCACTGACAGCTTCTGAGAGCTACTGAGCAAGGCAACCCAGCAGAATTCAGGAGGAAACCAAGTGAGGTACCTGAGCTCCACTGCCTTTCAACG
>NW_011255713.1:0-486 GCF_000146605.3 Meleagris gallopavo
GAATTTAGGGTGTTTCGGGCAAGTCCCTGTTGCACACTGTGGTCAAACATGCATTACTTGGGGGCACGTTATATTTGATTTAAGATACTCTTACCTTTGGCTTTGCACAGAGCCTAAACTCTATCAGCTTCAAATTATGAGAAACAGGTTTCTCATCAATCAACGGATTTTCCTGGTGAATGAAAAAGCAGTCAGGAATGATTTTCACCTGAATGCCCAAGGAAACATCTCTTCTCTTCTGTTAGTTCTTGTTGTGCTCACTGGTTAGCAGTCTACTAAAAGCCCTCTCTCTCTCGTAGAGATTTTCACTGACTGCTAACAAGCACCCATCTTTCCATACCCCAGGTGGGAAATACTAGTTTGTATCTGTTAGAAAGGGCCTGGGGACTAGGAGGACAAGTGGTGAGAGACCACAAGCTGAATGCAAGCCAGCTGTGTGTTCTGACAGACAAAAAGCACCACAGTATAATTGGCTGCATTAAAAGT
>NW_011255714.1:0-460 GCF_000146605.3 Meleagris gallopavo
ATTTTTATTATTTGCCCTCAAATCTTCTACCTAACTATAGCTCTTGCCATCCAATTTCTCATACGCAAGATTAGGGTGTTGTATTTGAATTCCTATCCAATTAATAATCCAAAATTCAAAAAGTTATTTATTATTTCTTTTATCCTCCTACAATCTTGTATGCTCAAAGGGCATTGCTTTACCCTGGTTGGGCTGGCTCCCATCTTTAACCTAACTTTTATTGGGCTGTATTTTTGGCTCTGCCAGGCATTTCTGATGCCTGCAATCCTGTGTATACCTGATTTAGGATTTTACGTAACTTCTGGGGGTACAACATTGCTTTTCCCAGTTTGTGTTAAAGCCAGACTTAAAATTTTCAGTCAGTTGGTCTTGCTTGACACTTAGCTCCAATTTTCTCTACTGAATTTAATCTCTACATTCAACTGTTACTAATGTCATGCCCAAGTATGGTTTGGAGAAC
>NW_011255715.1:0-460 GCF_000146605.3 Meleagris gallopavo
ATTCCTATCCAATTAATAATCCAAAATTCAAAAAGTTATTTATTATTTCTTTTATCCTCCTACAATCTTGTATGCTCAAAGGGCATTGCTTTACCCTGGTTGGGCTGGCTCCCATCTTTAACTTAACTTTTATTGGGCTGTATTTTTGGCTCTACCAGGCATTTCTGATGCCTGCAATCCTGTGTATACCTGATTTAGGATTTACGTAACTTCTGGGGGTACAACATTGCTTTTCCCAGTTTGTGTTAAAGCCAGACTTAAAATTTTCAGTCAGTTGGTCTTGCTTGACACTTAGCTCCAATTTTCTCTACTGAATTTAATCTCTACATTCAACTGTTCTAATGTCATGCCCAAGTATGGTTTTGGAGAACTTGGCATGTACAAGAATTTATATATTCCTACTTATTCTCCTAGCCTGTATTTATTGGTCCCCTAAAAAAGTAACTTCTCTTGCCAATAC
>NW_011255716.1:0-330 GCF_000146605.3 Meleagris gallopavo
AACTTCAGTGTCTTGTCACCGATCTGGTCAGATGCTTGAACAGATGAGGTCTGATTCTGAGGATAAGAGTTCTGTGTCCTGTGAAGAGTTGGCACATGCTGAGCTATCAGAATGGAAGTAAATGTCAGAGGAAAGCCAGTAGTAGAGACAACGGCCAGACTGAAATGTTCACCACTGCTTGGAATTCTCTGATAGCAACAGAAACCAAGCCTTGTGAACGTGCAGTTCCGGTGCCACTCTTAAATGATGGTGCTATTCGAAAGGTTCTGGCCTTACTTTAAGATGTTCTGGCTATCATTAGGTGCATGGGAACTGCTGCACCACTGCCTG
>NW_011255717.1:0-515 GCF_000146605.3 Meleagris gallopavo
TCTTTCTCGCGTTCCTGATAGACTTGTCTGCCGACCTCCGTCTTTCACGAAATGTCTCGGGCTCTACTTCTGCAACCTGGATTTCCAGAAGAAAGGAAATACCCCAAGTTAATCCGATACCTTTTTCTTCCCTTCCTTATCGGTTAAGCTAATCATGAAGATCCTTTGTTATCTTCACAACGAAGCTGCATTTTACAGTGCTCTTTGGCAGTCAGCATACTATATATCCTTTCTAAATTTCTGCAAATATTTGGAATTCCAAAAAGACCAGAAAAGAGAGAGAGGAAATTGCTCTTTGGGGCTCTTATGCCGCACGAAATGAATGGAGAAGAAGGAAAGAAACCCGTGACCTTGCACTCCGGAGTTGACACGCGGTGGGACTGCAGGTTAACCTTGGCAAGGGCCTGCTGCAAAGACCCTGCAGCAGCTGTTGCTCTGAACTCTGGTTTCAAAGGTCACAGGCTGCAGAACAAAGGAGAGAAGGAGGGGGACATTAGCCATGAAGAATGCTGATG
>NW_011255718.1:0-445 GCF_000146605.3 Meleagris gallopavo
GGTTAAGCTAATCATGAAGATCCTTTGTTATCTTCACAACGAAGCTGCATTTTACAGTGCTCTTTGGCAGTCAGCATACTATATATCCTTTCTAAATTTCTGCAAATATTTGGAATTCCAAAAAGACCAGAAAAGAGAGAGAGGAAATTGCTCTTTGGGGCTCTTATGCCGCACGAAATGAATGGAGAAGAAGGAAAGAAACCCGTGACCTTGCACTCCGGAGTTGACACGCGGTGGGACTGCAGGTTAACCTTGGCAAGGGCCTGCTGCAAAGAACCCTGCAGCAGCTGTTGCTCTGAACTCTGGTTTCAAAGGTCACAGGCTGCAGAACAAAGGAGAGAAGGAGGGGGACATTAGCCATGAAGAATGCTGATGAAATTCAGAGGAGATCAGAAATTCAAAATCCTGTATTAGCTGTCTGCACCATGGAGTCTCGCAAGACCCC
>NW_011255719.1:0-458 GCF_000146605.3 Meleagris gallopavo
CAGACGACGTGGGCTACCCCGCTTAGGATCCAAATGACGGGCACTGATCATCAGGTAAGACCCCTGATTGGTAAAGAAAATAATCTTCTGCTCCCTGCCCCTGAGAAGTTAGAGCCTGGCACCCACAGAATAAAATGGCCATGGAAGGTGCAGGTAGGACCCAAGTGGTGTGGCCTACTTGCACCTTGGGGGAGATTGTTGGAGGTGGGAGGCTCAGGAGTCCCTCCAGTAATAGGTACGTGGCCTACTGGCGCGGTGGTCAACACTCCGATTTCATTGCTAAAGGGACTCCCATCATGTCCCTATGGCAGATCAGGACACCTCCTTTGCTGCCTGATATTATTATGCAGCCGCAACCATCCGGCCGGAAAATGTGGTACAGGCGGCCAGGACGTGCCCTGTACAAGCGGAACTGTTGACCCAGGATAGAAACACGGCCTGTATTTGCCCTGGAGGGC
>NW_011255720.1:0-502 GCF_000146605.3 Meleagris gallopavo
CCGTTCAGCAACATCCAAGGCCAGTTGGACAGCCTTTACCTCTGCAAATTGGCTCGATTCTCCTTTTCCTTCAGTGGCCTCTGCAACTTGTCGTGTGGGGCTCCACACAGCGGCTTTCCATCTGCGGTGTTTCCCCACAATACAACACGATCCATCTGTGAATAGGGCATATGTCTTCTCATTTTCGGGTAGTTCATTATATGGTGGGGCCTCTTTAGCACGTGATATCTCTTCTGCTGGCGGTGTTCCAAACTTTTTGCCTTCAGGCCAGTCCATGATCACCTCTAGGATTCCTGGACGGTTGAGATTCCCCATCCGCGCTCGCTGCGTAATCAGCGCAATCCACTTACTCCAAGTGGCATCAGTAGCATGATGGGTGGAGGGACCCTTTCCCTTGACATCCAGTTCAGCACTGGCAGTCGAGGTGCCAGAAGGAGCTGTGTTTCTGTACCGATTACTTCGGAAGCAGCCCGAACCCCTCATACGCGGCTAAGATCTCCTT
>NW_011255721.1:0-637 GCF_000146605.3 Meleagris gallopavo
AATCGAAGGGTATATCTTGTCAGTCTGACATTATCTTTGTTTTATAATTGATTAAACAATTATGTTCCACATTCACTGTATCTTCAGTTCCCTTTGATAAGGAGGCAAGATTCAGGATAGAATCAATGACTATAGTTAAATTGTCTTTTTCAATTAATATGGCTTCATATTTCAGTATCCTGGAGTCTGTTAGCCACCTTCCTGCCTTCTGAGTAAGGATATTCCTTACTTGGTGTGGGGTAACAGCAATCAAATCACCCTCCAAAGGTTAATTTCCTGCTCTCTTTCACCAGTAAGGCAGCTGCTGCTACTGCCTGAACACACTCTAGCAAGCCCTGAGATAAAAAGGTCTAGTAATTTAGACAGGTATGCTGTGGGTTTTCTTTTATCTTTCCATTTCAGGGTTAAGACTCCCAAAGCAGCACCATCACTTACAGTTACAAAAAGTTTACCTTTAGAGATTAGATGTCCTAAGTATTTAACTTCTTTTTCCATATACTGTATTTTACTTTTGGACACGCTTAGTCATGCTTCCTAAGAAATTTAAGAATTCATTTGTAGCCTCTTTTACCTTTGATTTTTCATATATGTTAATATATTGTATATATATAAGATATTAACAAGTCATCTACGTATT
>NW_011255722.1:0-501 GCF_000146605.3 Meleagris gallopavo
TATGCTATTGCTCTCCACTTGCTCGGATTGCCCCTGCTGGATCCATCTGTGTACCAAGCATCTTCAGGGATAGGGTATTTTCCCTCCTGAGCGGGACTCTTCTGCGGTGGAGCGACCAGTATTCCTTTCGGTGCGTCACTGTGATATGTTAGTGGGCCTAGAATCTTCTGAAGTTCTTCTTTCAAAGGGGATGAAGACAGACTGCTCCTTTGGCTGAGATAGGCGACCCATCGTGCCACTGTTTGTGCTTGGGCCACCCCGTCTTCGGAAGGTGGGTCAGATCTTTTACCCAGCCCTGAATCGGCAGAGTGGTCTTGACTATAACTTCAGCCGTTTGAGTTATTGGCTCTACTGCCTGCAGTGCTGAATCGGCAGCCAATAACTGCTTTTCAATCATACTGTATCTCTCTTCTGCTCCGTGCCAAACCCGAGACCAGAAACCAATGGGGGTCCAAACAGAACTCGGCGTTGTTGCCACAGGCCACAACCAAAGCCATCTTG
>NW_011255723.1:0-510 GCF_000146605.3 Meleagris gallopavo
AAATAATGATTTGTCAAGGTCATGTATTTACATGCGGTTTTTAACCACCAAGTCTTTCAGTAGCATCTGTATAAGGCCAAAACAAACGTGCAATGGTGCTTTTCAAAAAAACTAAAGAGCCATAGAAAAATAAATACAAGGCTGAGAGAACAAGCAGACAGGAAACACAGAGTTTTGAATGCATCTTTATGACCAACTGCAAGTTACGCAAAGATGAGATTCAGCACAGGAAACAGCTTAAGAGCTACACTACAGAACACACAGAAAAAGAAGATAATTACAGGAAGCGTCACCTCTCTTTGTTCTGGGAGATACTTTCATATAGCTTACATTGGCATGGCATCTCTTACTTCCTGGGCTGTTTGCAGTGTCCCTCACCCAGGTGGCTGGGCAGGAAGGAAGCTGAGATCTCTGTGGCTCCTTGCTGCTCACTCCCATCAGAAGGGTCCGCACACTCCTCGGGAAGCACAAGGCCACCCTGGGAAAGAAAAAAGAATGCAGGAACAGATC
>NW_011255724.1:0-549 GCF_000146605.3 Meleagris gallopavo
TTCTTGCACTGTTTTTGATATTTCGTCCTGCCCACCCGGGAGTCTGTACTGTCTCACATTTAGTAACCCCGGCGCGGTTTTCGGCAGGCAAATTGGCCCATGTTTCGCATGGCCTCTTAATATTACCTGCACCGCCCGGATCCTAATACATCTCTGTCGGAGTCTGAACTCTCCCACGGTTGTGTGGAGAGCCAGACCGCATAGAATATCTATGCCCAAGATGTATTTCTGGACTGGGGCAATAGATACCTTCTACTCCCGGGGTGGGAGACGCCCAACCCCCAGTTTTAACCACGTTTGGGTGACAGGAATAGTTTGTCCCCCAAAACCACCAATCATCACTCTGTTTCCATGAAATTTGTTGGGATCTCCATAAATGATTGATGTTTCTGCTCCAGTGTCCACTAATGCCATAACTCGCTGAGTATTTTTGGGGGACCAATAAATTGGTAATTCTACATAGAGCCTCCGGTGCCGCCTGGAGGCCCTAGGGGGACTAACATCCCCTGTCACGCCATGAACTGTGCTAGGGCCAATTCTTTTGCTTCC
>NW_011255725.1:0-536 GCF_000146605.3 Meleagris gallopavo
TTCTCAAGGCTAAACAGACCCAGTTCACTTAGCCTTTTCTTTCATAGGGGAGATGCTCCAGGCCCTTCACCATCTTTGTGGCCCTCCGCTGGACTCTTTCCAAGAGATCCCTGTCTTTTTGTACTGGGGAGCCCAGAACTGGACACAGTACTCCAGATGAGGCCTTACCAGGGCAGAGTAGAGGGGGAGGATCACCTCCCTCGACCTGCTGGACACGCTCTTTTAATGCACCCCAGAATGCCATTGGCCTTTTTGGCCACGAGGGCACACTGCTGGCTCATGGCCAACCTGTCGTCCACCAGGACGCCCAGGTCCCTCTCTGCAGAGCTCCTCTCCAGCAGCTCATCCCCCAGGCCTGTATTGGTGCATGCAATGATTCCTCCCTAGGTGTAAGACCCTACACTTGCTTTTGTTGAACCTCATCCGGTTCTTACTGCCCAGCTCTCCAGCCTGTCCAGGTCTCGCTGAATGGCAGCACAGCCTTCAGGCGTGTCAGTCAATCCTCCCAACTTCGTATCATCAGCAAACTGCTGAGG
>NW_011255726.1:0-554 GCF_000146605.3 Meleagris gallopavo
AGGGTGAACCTGAACTGTTTCTTCAAATGACGAATTACACAGAAAAGAGAGTTCTGAAAGGACAAAGACAGTGAATAAGTTGCTTTAGCTGAAAGATCTGGAATTTAAAAAAAAAATTAACCTTTTTTACACCTTTTTCTTTTTTGCACTGATATGATTCAATTTAGAAGTGTAAAACTGTAATGTAGTTGAACAAAAAGAAAAGTTAAAGAATGAAAGAGGGAGAAAAATAAATAGCTCCCAATCACTTTGATTTTAAGAAAGCATTTGCAGCTGGAACAAAACAAAATATGGGCACATTTTTTGTTGTTGTTCTCTTAAAACATAAAAGATCCAGCTTAATACCAACTTAACGATCAATTTCAGCCTAGCCCAAATTTCAGTTTGGCATCTGAACTAAAAATCACCTCTCTTGTTCAACTCTAGTGCTGAGCTAAATGATCTACTCAGACCTAGTCATACCTTGGATTCGTTTCTCTAAACAAGACTCTCCCTGAGGTTTTGGTGCACCAGACTTATTTCTGATACTGATGAATATCAGTCATTCCCCGGCC
>NW_011255727.1:0-443 GCF_000146605.3 Meleagris gallopavo
AGTATACAGCATTAGGTAAAGACTAAAAAACACCACCAACACTACTCATTCACACTATTCCCTAAACAAAAACTGGCATTCCACAGGGGAGTTCTGGTTGCCCTATCCTCTTCAGATCACACAATGTATGTATACTTCAAAAAGCTATGAGCTAGTAAGGAGGATCTCCAAACAAAGCTGTCACCACATACACATGGAAGTTGAAATACTTTCCGACTTTTTAATGCTTTTTTTCCCCCTCCTCCTTCTTCAAAAGAGTTTTTTGTTGTTGTTGTTGTTAAATGTTGGAGCCCTGCATAGCTCACAAATAGCTGCTGATCGATACCTGCAGCCAGAGAAGCCCCAGAGAATAACAGGCTGTTATGGAGCCAACAACATAGAATTCACCAGCTCCTGTGTCAGTTACAAAACCTCCCCAGTTTGAAAAGTAGGGAAAATTAGAT
>NW_011255728.1:0-415 GCF_000146605.3 Meleagris gallopavo
AATGTGCAAAATCTCTTTTTTGTTCCTCTGCTGTGTTTTCCGAGAGCTGTGCCTGGCAGCTGTAATCGCAGTCTTGTGACAGGGACCAACTGGGATTGCAAAACTGGTATTATTTACGGCCCACTTCTGATCTGCAAACTAGGTCAGCAGAGGAGCTGGGTGTAGTTAGTTCTGCCAGTACCTTTGAATGCTGGTATTCTTCCCAGGAAAGAATTTCTTTAACCCCATGACTGTCTGCGAGCTAAGAGCTCCCCTGAATGGTCTCTGACCCCCACGGGTGTGTGTTCCATGGCATGCAGTATTAACTTTGCCTACTCTGACTTAGGGGAAAAAAAAAAAAAAAAAAAAATGAAAGTCCTTATGCATCCTTGGGGCACAGCACTAAAAATGGTTGAAGAGTTTTATGCCTGAATTC
>NW_011255729.1:0-608 GCF_000146605.3 Meleagris gallopavo
CGCACAGGTAGGCGTCCAGGCGAGACTTGAATATCTCCAGAGAAGGAGACTCCACAACCTCCCTGGGCAGCCTGTTCCAGTGCTCCGTCACCCTCACCGTGAAGAAGTTCTTACGCACATTCGTGCGAAACTTCCTGTGCTGCAGCTTATGTCCGTTTCCCCTCCGTCCTGTCTCCACGTACCACTGAAAAGAGACTGGCCTCACCGCTATGGCCACCACACCTCAGATATTTATAAACCTGGATCAGGTCCCCTCTCAGTCTTCTTTTCTCAAGGCTAAACAGACCCAGTTCACTCAGCCTTTCTTCATAGGGGAGATGCTCCAGGCCCTTCACCATCTTTGTGGCCCTCCGCTGGACTCTTTCCAAGAGATCCCTGTCTTTTTTGTACTGGGGAGTCCAGAACTGGACACAGTACTCCAGATGAGGCCTCACAAGGGCAGAGTAGAGGGGGAGGATCACCTCCCTCGACCTGCTGGACACGCTCTTCTTAATGCACCCCTGAATGCCATTGGCCTTTTTGGCCACGAGGGCACACTGCTGGCTCATGGCCAACCTGTCGTCCACCAGGACGCCCAGGTCCCTCTCTGCAGAGCTCCTCTCCAGCAG
>NW_011255730.1:0-604 GCF_000146605.3 Meleagris gallopavo
GATCACATGTTCACAGCTAGAATTTTTATTGCAGAACACTTTTCTCCTAAAATTGCACAAGCCCCCCCTAATTTGTTGTGGTTTTCCATAATTACAAAACTAGCATCATACTGCAGACAATAGTGATGCTTCAGAAACTGGCACAGGACTTGCATTGCAACCATACAAATGAATTTATTTATTATTCCTTTTTGCACCATATAATTCTGATTTTCTTTAAAGGCAAAAGAGCAAAAATACAATGTTTTTAAAATATGTATTTTTATATGCCTGAGAACTATAGAAATATGCCTTGCTGCCTTGAAACCTTTTTCCTCTATAAAGTATAGGAAGAAATGCAAAAATTATTATTTATGCATTGGGGATGGTGTTCCATTATGAAAGACCTGGGTATCTCAAAAGTACTCCATATACCAAATATAAACCAATAGTCACTGCTTTAACAAGTGCCTTGTTTAATTGAAAAATACAGCATAAAGTTTCCTGCAATCTGCATTGATGAGGAGACCACATGATAGAACAACCTTAGCATTCTGCCATTTGCACCTTCCCTGTAACCAAATTTCTCTAAACTCTTCCTAATAAAAAATATTTTGTACATCAG
>NW_011255731.1:0-518 GCF_000146605.3 Meleagris gallopavo
CCACATGAGCAAAGCAGCATCAGAAAAAACACCCTTAAACCAGAAAATATATTGTAATAACAATAATAGTAATTATAAATATAGCACATACACTGTAGAATAAAACCCGTAATATTCAACTGAAGTTCTTCTATACAACTGCAGCATTCTGACAGAATAAAGATCAATTCCTGAAACTGCACTATGTTTTCCAGCTCATGCAAAACCTACAAAACTTTAAAAATCACTTTTATATTATATCAATACAAAATTAGAATTTTATTACTTATGTCTCTGCTACCCCCTCCCTTTTTCTTGTTTGTTTTTTTTCCTTCTCCAACTGAGGCCTAAATCTATATTAGTAGTAGCCCTATTATACGAGGACTGCTCCCAAACTATTGCTTCTGATTTTCCAATGTTGGCCCACAACATCAGAGATGGATGCTGTTGTGATGGCAGCAGAGACTGAACCCTTCCCAACAGTATTTCATTAAATTTTGTGCTGCATGACAGATGGCAGCAGAGAGGCAGCCTGACAG
>NW_011255732.1:0-450 GCF_000146605.3 Meleagris gallopavo
AAAGCATCAGAATCAGGCCAAAATAGTACCTGTATCAAGTACTTCCCAAGAAAAAATCCTACTTTTAATTGAGGTTGAAAAAACTGACTTAACTTCTGTTTTTTTGTTATCGTTAATTGAAAATCTGATTCCACTCAGTAGAAAGAAAAAAAAAAAAGTAGTTGGGCAGGCAGATTCACTTGGATCTTTCCCAGATTTCATAATAAATCACTGTTTCTTGGCTGCCATTTACCTGAGTCAAGTCAGTATTCTCTAGGTCAGCTGTGCTTTCTAGACTTTCATAACATAAAATTAAAAACAGTAGAGATTATTGATTAATGACAAGAATATATATGGCCAGTTCCATCTTTCAATAAAGAAAAAAATCCATATCATTAAAAAATGGATTTGATTCAGTGTCCATAAATGTAAAAATGTGCATGTTTTACTATTCTCTCAGGAATTTTTGTT
>NW_011255733.1:0-480 GCF_000146605.3 Meleagris gallopavo
AATAAATCTTTTCTACTTCCTGACTTCATCTGGTCCTTGCTGTGTTTGCATTAGTCCTTCTCATTAAGCTTGTGTTAGCTTCATCTCTGAGGGAAAAAAAACAAATAAACAAACAAACAAAAATCAAAACAAACCCCTTCCTTTTAAAAAGAGGTCATGAGAAACAAAAGCACCAAATAGCTATTATGGATTTTTAATGATATTTATAAGCCTATCGGTGAAGCTGTCTGAGATTGATTATACTTCTGTACATCCTTATTTACAGTAGTTTTCTACCCATGGAAACAATTCTTATGGGTATAGATTTTTCTACATCAGGTTTATTCAATAAAGTCTGAGTTGCTGCATTTAAGCAAGCAATATCTTTTCCTTTTCTGGCCTGAAAGATGAATAGAGATATTACTTTCAAGAGTATTAGCTGAATCTTCATTTCTTATTAAGAAACAAAGTGTAATTTATTTTTCTTTTATGTGGTCATTT
>NW_011255734.1:0-598 GCF_000146605.3 Meleagris gallopavo
TGATTCCCTGTGTCTGTTTCCTGGGGAACCATTAGCCCTCACTGGGCCCCAACACTCCTCTTCTCAGCTGCACAGAAACTGTGAAAATAAAATTCCTAACATATTAATGAACTGTTCAAAAAATTTAAATTGTCATCATCAGTTCTAATTATGCTGTTTCTAATTAACTAAACATTTTTAAAAATCCGCAATATTTTTGAGTTTTTCAATATAAATTTCTGACTTTTTTTTTCTGGATGTTTTTTCTCATACAGTGTTTTTCATTTTTATTTATTCAACATTAATGAGAAAATAGTAATGTGGATGTATCCATGATTACATTCTAAATAGTAAATAGAATTATGTATTTTAAACTATAAAAAACTATAAATGTGATTTGAAGTTAATTAAAATATTCATTATGTTCCAAAGCTTGAAGGGTCTGTTTCCTTCCCAGATAAGCTGGTACAAATAGTAACAAGTAGGAGTAATCATAGGAGTTTGAAAATAACAGATTACTTAGTACCGTTTAATTATACAGGAAACTGTTAATTGTATTAAAGTGATTCTTGACCATTATTTATGACATTAAATAAAGTACAAAAAGAAAAAAAGAAAA
>NW_011255735.1:0-492 GCF_000146605.3 Meleagris gallopavo
AAAAAAAATAGTTGTCAAAGGCAAAAACAGTTTCAGTTAAGAAATAGAAAACTTCAGTTAAGAATAGAGAATTTGAAATGCAGCATTTAAAAGACTTTTAAAACTTTTGCCTTGTTTTAGCTTTCTAAAGTTTTCCCTCAGGCTGTCTTTTGGAAAATGAATGCAGCAGTGAAGTACTAGAAATCATATATTTGTGTGCAATATTGGATTAAAGACGTGGAAATCCAAAGCTGCATTATGAAAAAAAAGAAAAAAGAAAAAAGTATAGAGTGGAAGTCTGAGAACTAGCTGGTAAAACAGGAACTGCATTAAAAGAATGCAGTCTTAAAGAATGAAGTTTGTCCCAGATGTAGTTTTAGATCTATTTCACTGTATAAGTGGAATAGGTTTGTTTTGCTTAAAGATTCTAATTTCAATTTGAAGAAAGGCTTTTGTGATTTAAGCTTGTTTTTTTTTTCATTTATATCAGTTATAGTTCTCTTAAGTTTGAAA
>NW_011255736.1:0-461 GCF_000146605.3 Meleagris gallopavo
ATACGAAGAGCACAAATCAAATAACTCACACCAACAATGACCAGAAAAACAAAACTGAATGATCTATCTTTGCATTCAAATCCAGTGACAGCCTAGGGGATAAATAATACAAAAATGCAATTGAAATAATAGGAATAGCATGTCAGATGAAAAGTCAGACATTCCAGGCATAGGTGTTGTTAATTATTCTTTTGTTCTTTAGGAACAAAAGCGTTCTCTGACTCCAGATCTTTCAGTGTTTATTTGATGCATCTTTCGTATGGATGATGGAAATATAGATTCTAGTCTGACATTTGTAATAATGATCAGTGTAACGAGTAAGAATGAAAAAAAATAAATACTGATTTATTACGAATGGTGCAGATATTTTTGGTTTCATTTGGACTACTATTTGTACTAACATACACAGATTTTAAAAATATTTTATTAAAAACAATTTTTTGTCTGTTCTTTATTTTTTC
>NW_011255737.1:0-477 GCF_000146605.3 Meleagris gallopavo
TTGACTAATAGATTTGTATGCTCAATGCAAAGCTGCCTACAACATGAATGTTATTCTGAAGCCATTGCATCAAATCTTGTAGGCAAGCATTTAATCCTTCTGATAATTTCTGAATCCAAACCAACAGGTTGTGAAACAGCTAGAAGTGCAAGAAAGCCTTGCTAGGCTGAACTGCCTTGGCAGTGGAGGCTTTGCTCATGGCGAGAAATAAAAGAGAGATGTAGATCCTGTCAGTATGTACTTCACAAGGCCTATCCCACTTGCAGTGAGGTGGTGATAACCTGATGGTCCTGCTGCTTTGGCAAGTACTGTCATTTGTCACTGTCTTAACATACACATTTCTGCTTGAGGGACACAAAGAGAGGGAATTAACATCTTTCATGCAGCAAAGAGCATTGTTTTTCACACATTGGGAAGCATAAATTCTTTTTTTCCTCCAATGAACAAAAATATTCTTAATTCAGCAAACATCTTTTA
>NW_011255738.1:0-489 GCF_000146605.3 Meleagris gallopavo
CCCTCATGGTATCTACAATAGTGCACGACTCGCCATCCTGACAGGGCTCCCTGCACTATGCAGTCTTCAGAGAGCTGCACAGCCACACAGGTGCCACTGGTCCCAGCACGCTCCCAGTCCAGACTCACGGACTTCTCAAGCCCCCCCAACTTACCCCCCTTTGGAAAATAACTAAATTAACAAAAAAAGAAAAAAAGAAAAAAGAAAAAAGTGAAAAAAAATCCCATTTTTCTGCCTTATTGCCCAAGTCATGACGTGGGTTCCACCTTGCCCACTATGACTGCAAGGAGCGCTGCTGTGAAATGGCACAGGTGCCCCAAAACAAAATGGAACCTGTACTTCAGCACAGATGTATCGAGAAGCTGTCTTTAACACTGCATAAAATAAGACTGTGAAATTCCATCCCGTCATCTCAGAAGGGCTAGATGATATTCTCAGTACCAGTTATTTTTTCTAAGAACCAAAACATCAGCAGCAGCACATCATACA
>NW_011255739.1:0-528 GCF_000146605.3 Meleagris gallopavo
CAGGAAGCGGATTTGCTGTCTTTCCCTTTCCTGTGGGTTTGTTCTGTCTGTTTTGTGGGGGGAAGGATGGTGGGTTGAGGGGAAGGAGGGAGGTTGCTTGTTGGGTTGTTTTCCCTTGTTTTATCTGGGAAAATTCTTTTTGCATTGCAAGATGTGTTTATTTTTAGCCAGCAAGCTGTTTGTTTCTCTGCGGTGTGGTGGAGAAGAAGAGGTGTAGATCGCTGTACAACTTCTGTAGTGCTGTGCATGTGAACAACAAACGCAACCAACCGGTTTTCCCAGAATGACTGTGTGCAACTCAGCAGTGATTGCTATGAAGGATTCCCCTTTGGTCAGTGTGTGCCAGTGACAGCACAAGAGCCTCAGGGTGGGCGCTGCCCTGTTTGGGTGACAGGTAGGAAGTTTGCATCCCTGTATTGTCAGAGACCTTTCCTGAGTCTTTTTTTCCCTGGGTTTGTTATTTTTTGGTAAAAACATGAAAGCAGTTCTGTGGAAAGTCTGATAAACACCTTAAAGCAAAAAGGAGGC
>NW_011255740.1:0-449 GCF_000146605.3 Meleagris gallopavo
GAAAGTCACTCACCCTGTCCTGGGCTCGCGAGATGAACTCCTGATGAAGCAGATCTCCAGAGAGAGATCCTTCCCCACTGGCAGTCAGCTCTTAAATGGGTCTAGGAGAGGTGGAGCCAGGCTCCACCCCTTCCTGCAGCACAGCTGAATTGCCTTCACCTGTGCTCCCATGGCTGACTCATTGCTCACCTCAGGTGATCAATCAAAGGTTCAGGCCATGATTCAGCAGCCCCATACAGTGGGACTTGTGGGTGTGGGGGACATGGGGGTGGCATGGGGGATGTAGGGGGGTCTGGGGGGCACGTGGGGAGGGGTTTGGGGTGAGGAATGGGGGGATGGTGTGGCAGTGTTGGAGTGCATTTATTGATTTTCTTCCTTGAGAGGGTGTTAGGGTTCCCTGTGGCCAAGCTGGAGCCCTGATCCATAACCCCTCATGACCCCATAACCCC
>NW_011255741.1:0-743 GCF_000146605.3 Meleagris gallopavo
GTAGAAGCTGGAGTGACGGGCATGCCTGGCCGTATGCCTGGCAATCTGTAGGTCCGCCTCAGCGCACTTTTCTGGCCGCACCGTGCTGCTGGTGCAGCTGGCTTCAGCCTATTCGATGCTCAGCAAAGTTCCTCAGGCATCAAGCTCCTCCTGCATCCTCATCTCAGTGGTACTGAGCATGTCTTGATGCTATTGACCATATTCCTACCTACCAGAAACAAAAGGCAGCTGCGGAAAAGAGCCTTAGCAATAAATGACAGATTGAAAAAAGCCGTGTTCAAAGCAAAACTATTCCTAAGTGTTGATTTCTGTTATAGACACAAAAAAGAAAACTCTTACACGAGGAGCGCTGGTGTTAACAATGGTATCCAATTTATTTAAGTAAGAGAATGGCATACTTTGAAAGAGGGAAACAGAAAAGATCACAGCAACGTATCCTGAGCCTACTCAATGCTCAGGAATGTGTCCGATTCATCAAGCTGCACCCCAAGAGTCATCTCGATGGTGAAGGTGCAGTTGGAGGGGGTGGTCAGCCGGATCTTGCATGAGCGGTGGGAGGGCAGCAGCTCCAGGCGGCAGTCACGCGACTGAGGCAGATGCCTCCAGGCTGCTTTCACCTGGTCCTGGAGCCAGAGCGCGCTTTCTCCACGTGCAGATAGGAGCCCGTGCAGAAGGTGTCAAGCAAGCTGGGCCCCTGTTTTCCCTCAGCTCCTCCTGATCGTGGTGCAGAAAGCAGAGCATCG
>NW_011255742.1:0-518 GCF_000146605.3 Meleagris gallopavo
ATTTCTTTCCCTAAAGATCCTGCTTGCTGGGCTTGTGGTGCTTCTCCAGAATATGAAATTTACATCATCTTTCAGGCTGATGTTGATATCCAAGGGGGCTGTCAATACCTATGTGAAAGAGCTGAGCTCACTTCTTACACCACACAGCTTTCCAAAGCAAGCAGCTTTTTATCTGGAAGGTCACAGCCTTGAAGGAAAGGATGCTGGAAATTCCAGTAACAGCCCTAATTCCCAACCCTAATTTCATCTTTTTTTTTCTATCTTGCCTACTTCTGTTCTAAGCTGAGAAAGATTTATACCGTCTGTAGGGAGCAGGTTTTGTAGCCTAAGAAGTTTGCATTTGTAAAGGTTGCAGAAGACATCCTAGTTTAGGCTGGATATCAGGAAAAACTTCTTTACACAAAGGCTTGTAAAGCACTGGAATGGGCTCCCCAGGGAGGTGGTTGAGTCACCAGTCCTTGATGTGTTTACAAACCATTTGTGGTGCTCAGGGCATCATTTAGCAGTGGGTTGTTAGA
>NW_011255746.1:0-477 GCF_000146605.3 Meleagris gallopavo
TGACCCAGCACTGCGAGGCGAATAACGAGGAGGTGGTGCAGCAGCTCATGAGTGCTGCTGGACAATCAGGCCGTGCACTCCTTGTGAGTCCATAATTGTGATTGTTTATTGACTGCAATGAGACATGGAGCACTGAGTTGGGCTGGTTTGTGCTGCCCTGTAAGTGCCAAGGACTCACCTCTGCACGTGCAGCAGCAGCTCTCAGAGAAGCCACCTTCATTTCCGCTCTCCTCTCTTTCTGTCTTTTCTTCTTGCTGTAAAGCAAGAAAAAGATAAACTCATTTTGTCAACAGCAAAATTGCAGAAACATGGGTACCACAGAAGCAGATAGCAGCAAAAAGACAGAGGAAATTTGGCTAGGAGGCCTCTCAGGGAATATTTCCAGTGGGATATACAGAAGCCCAGTATGTAGTTAATGGGAAAAGATGGGGCTACACATTCTGGCATGTCCTTGCCTTTGGACTTTGTAGCCTTCAA
>NW_011255747.1:0-609 GCF_000146605.3 Meleagris gallopavo
AACAGCAAAATTGCAGAAACATGGGTACCACAGAAGCAGATAGCAGCAAAAGACAAAGGAAATTTGGCTAGGAGGCCTCTCAGGGAATATTTCCAGTGGGATATACAGAAGCCCAGTATGTAGTTAATGGGAAAAGATGGGGCTACACATTCTGGCATGTCCTTGCCTTTGGACTTTGTAGCCTTCAACTCTTTTTGCCTCTACACAGAAGGAAAACGCAAAGCAAACCGTAAGCATACTCAATGTGATTGATAAGGGAAGCAGCTCACCAGGGCAGCTACCACAGCATCTTCTTTTCTGTTAACTTTGAGGTCTGTAACTGCTTACGTGGTGCTGGGGCAGGCCCAGGGTGTGCTGCTGGAGTAAGCACACCATCTCTGCTCTGTTGCAGAATCCTCTGAGCCTTCTCCCCATTGCACTCTACCTTCACTTGTTTCTTGGCAGGCCACAGCTCTGCTTTTTGTTTCTCTTCTTCCAAGTCCTTGCACTTTCTTCCAGCCAGCGTCTTGGAGACAGAGTGGATGTCAACTGCGGGGAAAGGTGTTTCCCTGAGCTGGGACCTGCTGTTCCAGGATGCACTCCAGCCTGGAGAGGAGCTCCCTCAGAACA
>NW_011255748.1:0-594 GCF_000146605.3 Meleagris gallopavo
GCTTCTGAGGAGAGAAAGGAGAAACGTCGGTGGGACGGGCAGCCAAGGTTTGCACAGAGCTTCCAGGTCGTGCCAGAGATAGATTATCAGAGCGCTGAGAGATTAATTATCACTAGGGAAAATACAGCCTAAGCCATGTCCATTCATTAGCCCGGGCTGTCAGCAGCGAGCGCAAAATCCAACTGGTTACTGAGGTCACAAAGGACCAGCAGGGCTCCTCCTGCTCCACCTCTTCCCTTAAAAATGAGAAAAAAGAAGAAACACCACACAAAAGAAACCCAGCCATACCTTTCTTCTCACAGAGCAGGAATTGGAACCATCTCCTTGCTGAGACATGATGGCTAAGTGTCAGAGGAAGCCCGAGGTCTCAGGGTTCTCTCCACAGGAACCTCCCTCGCTCCTGGAAGGAGCTGGCTTCACTCGTTCTTCAACCGCCTTGATCCCCGAGTTCTCCTTTGGGACAGGAACCCTACAGAAAGTATCAACAAGTGAAAAATCATGAGGAAGAAGCATTTTCCCAGCTTTCTTCTGCCATGCAATGTCACCTCTTGAGCAGGGCAATGCTTGGAAATCAGCTGGCTGCAACAACTGCCC
>NW_011255749.1:0-500 GCF_000146605.3 Meleagris gallopavo
GGCCCAGCCCCGAGGTGCTGATAGCTGGGCTGTGGCTCGTGTCTGACCGGGAGATTTCCCTGGAAACCTGCCGTCCTCTGTTGTTGCATCCCCAGAACACTGCCTGTGCAGTTTGGTGCCTTATTTCTGCCTCAAAGCTTCTGGCCCTTTCCAGTTGGGCCCGGTGCCACCTGAGTCCTCTTAGAAGATGCCTGTGTGGCATGTCTGAGAGGTACTGCTCACTTCTTTGGCCTTTCCTGGAGCTACAGCAATTGCAGTTTGTTTCAAGTGTGTCAGGAGCATTTGGGATGTCTTGCCAAGCCCAGTAACAAGGGAGCAGGAAAATTTCTGTTGAGCCTAGCAGGGAAGAATCAAACCCAGAGTTGGTAAGAGAATGCCACAGAGTGCAGGCAGTAAATTATCATGGGATTCTTTCCCTTGCTCACGTACAGCAGGGTTATTTTGTGCCAGAGGGTGCAAGGTTTGCTGCATTAGCGTGCATAAATGACCTGGATTGTGGT
>NW_011255750.1:0-495 GCF_000146605.3 Meleagris gallopavo
TGCAAAACTTGCTGAAACTAAGTTACCTTAACCACGCATGGAGTGTTGTAGCAAACTTCCACTCTCTTTGGACTCTGAGGACTCAGCTGACTTACAACTGCCTGATGGGCTCAGTTTGGCCACACAATGGCACCGTTCCTTTCCTGTTAGGCAGCTCACGAGGTGCATAAAGCATCTGATGTCTATGCTGGCCAGCACTGCCTGCACCTGGAAACATCGGGGTTCTCCAGATTTCAGGACCACGTGCCTGAAATAAATTCGGGTTCTCCTCTCAGCAGAGCTGTTGGACTGACCTGCTGTTTGCGAAGGCTGGGAAGAGGCAGGGCTGCTGCAGCCCCAGCCCCACCTGACACGGGTCTCTGTAGGGACGGGCTGCTGGCTTTGTTCTGGGCACTGCAGTGCTCTGTGACCAAAAATTACCCCCAGGAGCTGCTCTACCGGCTGTGTGCCGGTGTTTGTGTCTGCCCACCTGTTCAGCTGAACCAGATTGTAAAC
>NW_011255751.1:0-455 GCF_000146605.3 Meleagris gallopavo
TGTTAGGCAGCTCACGAGGTGCATAAAGCATCTGATGTCTATGCTGGCCAGCACTGCCTGCACCTGGAAACATCGGGGTTCTCCAGATTTCAGGACCACGTGCCTGAAATAAATTCGGGTTCTCCTCTCAGCAGAGCTGTTGGACTGACCTGCTGTTTGCGAAGGCTGGGAAGAGGCAGGGCTGCTGCAGCCCCAGCCCCACCTGACACGGGTCTCTGTAGGGACGGGCTGCTGGCTTTGTTCTGGGCACTGCAGTGCTCTGTGACCAAAAATTACCCCCAGGAGCTGCTCTACCGGCTGTGTGCCGGTGTTTGTGTCTGCCCACCTGTTCAGCTGTACCAGATTGTAAG
Source organism: Meleagris gallopavo (assembly GCF_000146605.3). Taxonomy (NCBI): domain Eukaryota; kingdom Metazoa; phylum Chordata; class Aves; order Galliformes; family Phasianidae; genus Meleagris; species Meleagris gallopavo. The sequence continues at coordinate 351 of NW_011255751.1, forward strand.
CGTTTAACAAAGTAAACCTCCTCGCTTTTGCCAGTGGTTTCCCTTCTGGTTACGAATTCATCCCTTACTGCAGTGAGAACACCACATTTGGCTTCAGCGTTTCCT
>NW_011255752.1:0-510 GCF_000146605.3 Meleagris gallopavo
CTAATAGAGAATAGTTACTACCAGCCAAAACAGCAGTACCTAGTAAAATTAAAGTCTCTCTGTTATCTCACCTTCCAGATTTCTAACAGAAGCTAGATCCAAGTGCTAACCTAGGTATAGGGTTCACTGCACAGAGCACAGCAGTACTTATCTTGTGATTTCTGATTTTGCTCATCTCTTCTGATGTTCCTCCTTCCTTCACCCACACCTCACCTCTGGATTCCCCCACTGTCCTTGTGAACATCAGCCCAAAATAAGGGAGAATTCAACCATGGGTGTCAGGGCTAATCTGCTTTGTTATTGCTGAAGCGGGTGGAGAGGAAGCCTGCTATGGGACCTTAGGGTGGTAGGAAAGCAAATGCAATTTATTATATTTCCTCCAACTTGATATTTAAATATAATTGTTTTTTTTGCTCTTGCATGCTATGCTTAATTTGTGAGCTCACTAAGATTATATCTTTTTCCCAGAATCATCAGACTTTCTTTAAAGATGAAATGCTTTTATTGACC
>NW_011255753.1:0-499 GCF_000146605.3 Meleagris gallopavo
TGCACGGCCTGGATGGATTCACTCAGGTGCACGCGCAGCTCGCTGGCAGTGCCCGCTTGTCTGCTGCCGCTGGCTCCTGCGCTGGCCCCAGGCAGCTTCCCTTGGCGCGGGTGTTTGCGGCCTGTTCTCTCTCTTCTTTCTTGGCGTGGCGGCAGCTTCCTTTTCTTGGCTGGGGCGCTGCTGGTGGGCTGCTCCTGCTGGGAGCTCTCCCCTTTCTGGGGGGGTGCCAGCAGGCGCAGGGCGCTTGGCCCCCCGCTTGGTGCTGCCCCTCTTCTTCTTTTCTGCCTGATCCTCCTGGGGCTGCCTTTGCTGCACCTCCTCGGTGGGCCGTGTGCTCTGGGCTGAGGGAGGTGTGCTGGCAGCCAAGGTGGTCGGCCGTGGGCTGAGCCGGGCACTCGCTGGTGGCACGGCAGGGTGCAGCTGCGACAACCCACACGGCAGCTCAGGCAGGAACCCGGGGGATGGTGGAAGCCCCCAGAAGGGGTCAGCGGGCGTCCCA
>NW_011255754.1:0-554 GCF_000146605.3 Meleagris gallopavo
GGGGCGCTGCTGGTGGGCTGCTCCTGCTGGGAGCCTCTCCCCGTTTCTGGGGGGGTGCCAGCAGGCGCAGGGCGCTTGGCCCCCCGCTTGGTGCTGCCCCTCTTCTTCTTTTCTGCCTGATCCTCCTGGGGCTGCCTTTGCTGCACCTCCTCGGTGGGCCGTGTGCTCTGGGGCTGAGGGAGGTGTGCTGGCAGCCAAGGTGGTCGGCCGTGGGCTGAGCCGGGCACTCGCTGGTGGCACGGCAGGGTGCAGCTGCGACAACCCACACGGCAGCTCAGGCAGGAACCCGGGGGATGGTGGAAGCCCCCAGAAGGGGTCAGCGGGTGTCCCAGTGGCAGCCTGTGTGCTGAGCTCCCTGTTGTCCCTGGGGTTGTCAGGGAGCTCAGCAATGAAGCATCCTGGGGCAGGGCTGCTGGGGTTCTCATGGGGGACCTCAACAGCTCTTGCCACCTCTGAAAATACAAGAACATCCCCCAAAATGGCGATGACAGCCTTCCCACACCTGCTCTGTGCAAACACGCACCTGCAGCTCTGCAGCCCCCAAACTCACCATT
>NW_011255755.1:0-371 GCF_000146605.3 Meleagris gallopavo
GGGAAAGAGAAGGTTGAGAGGGGATCTTATCAACGTTTACCAATACCTGAATCACAGGTGGCAAGTGGATGGGGTCAGACCATTTTCAGTGGTGATCAGCATCAGGACAAGAGGCAATGGGTACAAAACTGGAACACAGGAAGTTCCATACAAGCACGAGAAAGAGGATTTAGGAAAATTTTATCCAGGAGAAAGGAAATATAGCTTGCTGTTGTGAAGAACGCTTCCTAGGCTGTTCACTGATTAAGGCAGCACTGCTCTAAACCAAAAACATATACAGATAACTGTGCTTTTACCTCCTCTCAGGAAGAATCTCAGTTGCTGTCAGTCCGTAGCTATTAGTTGGTGTTATGGGCTTCTCCACTGGGGTG
>NW_011255756.1:0-345 GCF_000146605.3 Meleagris gallopavo
TCCTGCTCCCATCCATGCACATCCAGACAGAGTCTCTGTATTCTACACCTTGGGTATTCCACTCACCCCTGCTTCCACTGCCTGTACGTTTCCTTCTTTCCCTCAGTCTGACCAGCAGGTACTTGCCCAGCCGTGCCAGTTTCCTGCCCCCTCTACTTGATTTCTTATTCTGGAGGTTGGAGAGCTCTTGTGCTTAAACTGAGTGAGAAGAGGGAAATGTACAGAAAGTGGAAGCAGGCTTGTGTATCCTGGGAGGAATAGAGGGCTGTTGTCCATGCGTGTAGAGATAGGATTAGGGAAAGCCAAGGGCACAGAGTGGAGCTGAACTTGATGAGGGACGTGAAA
>NW_011255757.1:0-484 GCF_000146605.3 Meleagris gallopavo
TCCAGACACATCTGTCAGTTAAAGTGACTGACCAGGCTGGGCTCACATTGCAGCCTTTCCTTGCATTTGTTGGTCACATTTGTGTCATCCTATGTTCCTGTGAAGTGTTCCCCCTTTTATGTCATTTTCCATCTGAAAAGCTCTTGACCAGAAACAGAAACAATTCAGTAACATTTTTAGCCTTCCCTTGAAATTCATTGAAAACATTCCCAATTCTTTCTCTACCTGAAGAGCAGCAAAGTGGTAACCTAAACTTAGAAAGAAGTGATGGAGACTTCTACCTTGGTCAGCCATTCTGATGAATATATCCTTCTGCTTCATGCATTAAGGGCTGGGGATCGTTGTAGCCCCTGTACGTAGCTTCTGGATGAGAAAGTCTCATCCAGGAAAGAGCCAATAACGTGGCTTACATACAGCACAGACCTCACTTCCTTCCATGAGGAAAACCTGCCGCACGATGCTGGGAGCCACAGCCCCTTTCTAG
>NW_011255758.1:0-603 GCF_000146605.3 Meleagris gallopavo
CTACACCGGCACCTGTTCTGCTGCTGCTGGGAGTGGGCGTTCTGCACAGGATGAGGAGGGGGCTGGAGAACAGGGCACGGGACGGGAGCTACAAGGCGCTCCCTGGTGCCCAGCGGGCAGCCCTTCTCTCCGGCCAGCAAGAGGCCACAGAGGAGCCGAAGCCGACAAAAGGGCCCTCGGCCTCCTTCCCCCTTTCCCTCCTGCCACACGGGAATCCCCTTTTGGGGCTGGGCCACGCAGCACACAGCGGCACGCTCAGGGATCTCCTGAGCTCAGCGCAAACAACGGCAGGCTCCAAAGTGGACCTGACGACGCCTGCCTCCTGGGAGACAGAAGCCCCCGGCTTCCATTTCAGCATCCCGAGCCTCTTCCTGCTGGGCACTCAAACATTACCTACAATAAATACGTCCCACTGAGTTTTCAACAAATCTTGCAGAGTCTCTGAGGAAATGCGGTACGGGGAACAAGCTTCCTCAGCAAGGCTCTCTGTTACTCGCCTCGCTGAGAAAGCCCTTGCGTTCAGCACAGTAACAGCCCTGCTATTTGCTGGGCATCTCAGGCAGCCTCGGGGCAAAGACGAGGTAGGTAAGTGATGCAGCACAC
>NW_011255759.1:0-469 GCF_000146605.3 Meleagris gallopavo
TTTGCTGGGCATCTCAGGCAGCTCGGGGCAAAGACGAGGTAGGTAAGTGATGCAGCACACAACTCCGGAGGACACCCAGGGACTTGGAAGGATGTCAGTCACTGCAGGCCCTCTCCCTACTGCACGTGCTCAGCGACAGCACGAGAGCATCTCCTCCTGCCATGAAGCTGGCAGCCGGCAGCGGGGAGCGGGGAGCAGGGAGGCAGCAGCTGGGGCACGGAGCTGTCAGCAGAACAGGAAGCGCACGCTAAGCGAGGTGCGTGCGGGTCAGACCCACAGCCAGGAACACTTCAGCTGCAGGGCCAGCGCTGGGCCTGCCTACATCCGCCCGGGCAGCTTCTGCCAGCTCCCGCACAGCTTCTCCCCTTTGCACTTTCTCTTGGCAGGGGACGAGGGAAAAACCAGGCTAACAGGCAGAGACCTGATGCGGGCCGCAGCCTGCCGTGCCTGCCCAGAGCATCGGGAGCGC
>NW_011255760.1:0-463 GCF_000146605.3 Meleagris gallopavo
ATGTCAGTCACTGCAGGCCCTCTCCCTACTGCACGTGCTCAGCGACAGCACGAGAGCATCTCCTCCTGCCATGAAGCTGGCAGCCGGCAGCGGGGAGCGGGGAGCAGGGAGGCAGCAGCTGGGGCACGGAGCTGTCAGCAGAACAGGAAGCGCACGCTAAGCGAGGTGCGTGCGGGTCAGACCCACAGCCAGGAACACTTCAGCTGCAGGGCCAGCGCTGGGCCTGCCTACATCCGCCCGGGCAGCTTCTGCCAGCTCCCGCACAGCTTCTCCCCTTTGCACTTTCTCTTGGCAGGGGACGAGGGAAAACCCAGGCTAACAGGCAGAGACCTGATGCGGGCCGCAGCCTGCCGTGCCTGCCCAGAGCATCGGGAGCGCTACGGCCGTACGCAGGAAGCTTGACTGCTGTGCTAAGACACGGCTAGGAAAGCACTGCTTGTCCTTCTTGCCACCGTGGCTGCGT
>NW_011255761.1:0-497 GCF_000146605.3 Meleagris gallopavo
CCTGTCCTTGTCTGCGTGTCCTTTTTGTTTCTGGTGGGAAGAGCCTTATGTCTGGAATCAGTCAGTGTGCACTGGAAATTTGGTAGTTAATGCAGCAGACTTCAAGGAATAATCATGAAGCTGTTGTCTTCTAGGCGCTGCTGGCTATGGAGAGCCAGGGACACCTCAAGGGGGATCAGTGGGGAAGAGTAAATGACATTCTCTGCTGCTGAGCTTGGCCTGGGTTCTGTAACAGACGGAGCTCATACAGGCATGCAGCTGTGCCAAGGAGCAGCTCTTTGCTCAGCACAGCAGGGCTGGGAGCACGATCTGCTGGTGAGAGGGAGAAGACCAAAGGAGAAGAGTTTGTAGGCACTTAGGCAGGCTATGACACAGTGCAAATCTCACAGCCCTTGAGGAGGGAAGCCTCTTTCCTGGCATTGAAGATGTTTTGATTTTTTTTTGGAGGGATCTTTAAACTAGGACAGTGCAGATGTGGCTGGAGGCAATCTGTGTTT
>NW_011255762.1:0-399 GCF_000146605.3 Meleagris gallopavo
TTTTTTTTGGAGGGATCTTTAAACTAGGACAGTGCAGATGTGGCTGGAGGCAATCTGTGTTTATTTTTCTCTTGAGAAATGCCTGCTCCAGCTGAGGGCTTCCCTGCTGCAGCACAGAGCACAGCCCTGAGGGCTGCGTGTTCCATATGGGCTGCAGGCTGTGCAGCCCCACTGCAGCCCGGTGCCCAGGGCTGCCCTGCGGATCAGGTCCCTGCTGTGCCCCAGGGTCTCTGCTGCCTGCCAGGCTCAGCACTCAGCCTGCCCAGGGAGCTGCCCAGGGCTCTGCGGGGAGACGTGTCGGGGGAAGAGCCCCCAGCAGGGCAGGGCAGGGCATGGGGCTTCTACTGCCTCAGCTGCTGCATCCTAGAGCACTTCATGGCACCTTTCCATGTCTCCATC
>NW_011255763.1:0-342 GCF_000146605.3 Meleagris gallopavo
CCTCTGGCTGCCGCCTCTTGCCTTCTGCAGGCCTTCTTTGACACCTACGAAGCTTGAGTGAGGCCGCATCAGTGTGAACACCGGTAAGCTATGGAGCTCTGAAGGGGAGCTGTGGGCTCCGGTACCTCAGGAGGGGATGTGCGTGCTCTTTAATGTGCGTGCAGTCTGCTTGTGCTATGGCAGAAGGGCTTTGACAGCTGGGACCGTGTTTGTGTTGTCAGGAAAGTGGGTATCAACACTTCCCTACTGGAAGATTTAAAAGTAGAGCCTCTCGTTGCTGCTTACCGTAGGGTTTTTCATCTCTAGAAACACAGGTGTTTGAATAGTGCTTTTTTCGTGGGA
>NW_011255764.1:0-376 GCF_000146605.3 Meleagris gallopavo
AGGAAGGTGCTGTGTTTACTTGGGAGCCAATGACAGGACGCTCAGGAATGGCACAGAGCTGCATCAGGGGAGGTTCAGACCAGACAGTGGAAAACATTTCTTTACTGTTAGTGTGGCCAGCTGCTGACACAGGCTTCTTATGGTGGTGGTTGATTTCCCCACAGAAAAATAAAGCCATACAGAGCTTACACAGACAAATCGAGGTGATTGCTCTTGAGGAAGGACCTTGCACAGAGAAATGCCCTTTTGGTGCATGTTGCCAACCTCTCACTCGGCCATGTAGACCAATAGTAGTATGGAGGTTGGAGATCTTCCTGCTCTGGATTGGTTCCTTTGTTGTCTCTTGGTGGGCTGTTTCTCCAATCTTCAGGCCTGT
>NW_011255765.1:0-483 GCF_000146605.3 Meleagris gallopavo
GTATCCACCAGGCCTTATATTTTCGTGATTCTGATGTGCCAGGCCATCTAATCCACACAGTCCAATAAACTCTATTATCCCTTTCCCCCCCTGGCTGGGGACGAGGGCCCCTCCTATTTGTTACCTTCACTGTCTGCAGCAACTGGAGCAATCACCTTTTTAGAGAAGTTCACCTTGGTGGTTGATTTGTCTTGTAACTCTCTTACCCGTGCTTGAAGTACAGGAGTAGGTTGTTTATGCCACTCCTTCATATCTTCTCCATGGTCACGTAGGTAATGCCACAAGGCAAAACGTGATGTGGTCTTACTGTTGTCACTTGCTCGAGCAGGAGAACGTCTTCTTTTGATAGCTGAGACATTAGATGCCACCGGCTGGGAGGAAATCAAGTTGATGAGCCCCTCCAATAGGCTGTTTTGGGGATTCTGGTCCCCATTTGATGTATCCGTTACCTCCATGGATTTATCAGCTTCAGGCACGGTTGAT